>NC_057804.1:515133517-515134232 GCF_018294505.1 Triticum aestivum
TGATGATATTTTAAAAAAAAATATTACTGTCTTATAAAAAATATTACTTTTATTATTTAAACAAGTTTGAACATATTTAAACACAAGTAAGTATCAAACAACATTTTTAATGCATAAAAAATTTTGTGGAACCTGGGAATCAAACCCAGGACCTCCTGGTGTGAGAACTGGATGCTGACCAGTCGAGCTAGTAGAGGGAACTTGATGTGGATCAGCTTAGGTGGGAGATAACCTGTTGGCTCGAGCAGAAATCAAAAACAAATACTAATGGCGCACCAGGGTGAGGTGCGCCATTAGTATGGATGTACTTATGGCGCACCGAGGTGTGGTGCGCCATTAGTACTGTGCCGCCCCCCATCCATACTTCCTCCCGAGCCCACACCTATCCCCTCTCCCTCGCCCTCGCCCTCGCCCTCGATCCCCTTCCCCTCTCCTCTCCCAAGGCCGCTGCCCCGCCACCTCGACGCCGCCCCACCGCCTCGACGCCGCCCCGCCACCTTGCCCCTGCGCCCATCGCCGGCGCCCCGTCGTCCCTGTTTCCCGTCTCCAACCACCGCCGCCTGAGGCCCCGACGTCGGCGCCGCTCTCCCCGTCGCCCCACCTCGATGGACGCCATCGCCCCGCCGCCCTCGTCGCCGGCGGCCCGGACGCCGCCCCGTCCACACCAGCATCGCCGGAGCACCACCACCACCCGGACCTCGTCGCCTCCTCCCCT
>NC_057804.1:515134504-515155038 GCF_018294505.1 Triticum aestivum
AGCTCCCCCTCTCCCCCTCCTCCTGCCCCTGTGTGCCATGGTGATTGAATAACCCGCCTGGATCTTTGGTGAGACCTGAAACACCATAAATTGTAGATTAATTCTGGTGAGGGACTGCACTGCTGGCCTATGTGTGTCCTTGAATTTAGGGGTTTGTGGATGTTACTTACATACTACACTCTGCTGCAAAATGAAACACAAATTAATTTAGGGGTTTGTGGTGTTTTTTTGGGTGTGTGTATTGTTAGGTAGCCAAACTTGTTGCTCTTCCAAAAACCATCTAGTGGGATTAAACAATTATCTGGTGCTGTGCTGGTTATTGATAAAAAATCATGCTGTGCGGCATAACTCAGCAGATTTGAAGAAAAAATCTTCTTGTGCCACTGGGCTACAGGAAACATGACACCAACCAGAGGCCCTAAATCACAGTTCAGTCTACAAAGCAATCACAGGTAGCAGGGTGTTGCCACCATCAGTATCAAATCGAAGCAGATAAAAAATCATAGTTTACAAAGTTTCGCAGTCCGTTGAACCAAGTCATTGCAACCAAACAACAAATACTAGATGCATACGTAGATACTATCCCTCCCAAATTCTACTAAACCTAGGAAATGCTCAAGTTGATGAATTAATCCACACCACAATTAATCAATACACCACTAGTTATGTAGTTTTTAGGAAAATGCTAGTAACTTGTGCTTTCATATCCTAGTTATGTAGTTTTTAGGCAAATGCTAGTAACTTGTGCTTTCATATCTCTATATTGGTTCGTGTTGCTGTTGTAGTTCTTGAATTTGTTCAGTTACCTCCTGGTAGGTTAGATGCAGGTGATTAGTTTCCCTAGTTTAGGGTTTTCTCAGTGTATCAGATTTAGTGAGCCAGCTCTGCTTTATTACCGTGTCTATATGGTTTTCTAGTGCATTTCACTGGATGTTTTTAGGTGTAATCCCCAGGTGTTTTTAGCCCTGTATTGGTTCAGTAGGTGTTTCCTTTATTTTGTCAGTGTTAGATCATCTAACTGAATTTGTGTGTACAAGCCCTACAGTGCAGATGTATTTTAGTGTAAGCTCAGCATTTTTCAGTGTAGCCCTGATGCTTCTTATATGTAATTACAGTATAAAACTTCCCCTAATAACAGTGTAAATTTTCGTATAATTATAGTGTAACCCTCATGCTTTCCATAATTTTTGTTACACTGAAAATAAGGCAATTAACTAGCTACTTACTTTTTTTGCCCATTGGCATTTGACTTTTTATGGAACCTGAAGCTGTATACCAACTTATCAGATTTATTGTGCTTCTTTGCCACATTTACAGCTACCATGTTGTTTTGATACAGAAACAGTTTGGTAGCTGTTCGTCAACAATGTGGTAGCTGGTACAGTTACCAGGTCTTTTTTTTAAATGAACCAAACTGGTACAGTTACCAGGTCATATGATGCTTAGACTAGGAAGATTGCTGCTAGATGTTAATTTGCTAGTACTAGCTACAATTTGGCACTGAAAAGCAAAAGCAAAAGCCCTTGAGTTTGCTGATATATATTTTTCCATGTTGTGATGGAGGCCTTTCTTGCCTTGTCCACCCGAGAGGCCCTTGAGTTTGCTGGAATGTTGATTAACTTCCGTTCCGGCAAATTCGGGTACTCCATATGTCCTATTTTCAGCAAAGGTCATGCTGAAATTTTCCGTGAATTTTAGCATGACTTTGCTAAAAATAGGACATATGGGGTACTTGTGACTAATGCATGGGCCGGGGTATCTTAGTAGTTAATTAAGTAGGATCAAGTGCCCCTTTATTCTAGCTGCATTAAACCATAGGCGTGCCTCGGCGTCGAAAAACCCTCAATGATAAAATCTTAGATTTTAGGATGCCTCGGTGTCGACAAACCCTAAATGATGAGACCATGATCTTGTTCCTTGACAATAACCAACTTTTTGACCAAACTTTGTTTCTATTTAGAGAGAAACATGGCCCACAACGATGAGGCCGGGGGTTCGGGCGGCAAGGCATTCTAGGAGCTGTCCCAGGAGATGGAGGAACAACCTCACTTGTATGAGGCCGCCGCCTTCCCCACTGATCCTGAGACCACTGATGGTGCTGCCGAGGATGACCACACTAATGCCACCACTGATGGTGCCGCCGAGGATGCCACCACTGATGATGGCGGCGCACGCACAGATGGCAGCCAACCGAAGAGGCAACGGAAGGACCGGCGCCCGATCGTGCTCCTCACCCTCAAGGAGGAAGTTACTGAAGTGGACTCCAACGGGAAACCAACGGCGCCCGAACGAATAGTCAAGGGGTACTCGCTTCAGCTCGGGTGCATTGTCCAGAGCACCGTCTCGATCAACACCGAGAACCTGAGGCATCCTGACCGAGGGAATTTGCGCAACCTCCTCTTCACGAAGCTGCACGAACGATACAAGTTCCCCGCTAAATTTGCAAACACAAGCCTCAAAGGGAATAAAGTGAACAATGCTACCCTCACGAAGATGAGCAAGGCCCTGTCTTCTTGGAAAAGCAATGTGAAGAGAATGATCGAGAAAGGTGAGAGTTATCAGAAGATCAAGGAGAAAAATCCTTCGATCACCAAATATGACTACAACGACTTCAAGATCAATTGCTCGAGCACCGCAAACTCCCAATCAAGTGAGTGGGGGAAACAAATGCGGGAGCTGAACATAGGGGAACACACACTCGGTCCCGGCAGTTACAGAGTGGCGGAGCCTATATGGGACAAGGAGGAGGCGGACCGTGCCGAGCAAGGCCTACCGCCCCTCTTCAATAAATACGGTGACAAGCAGACCAGGAACTTTGTCAGGGCCTGGTACAAGAAGGACCCGAAAACAAAGGAGCTTACCACGGATCCGAAGACCAGGCAGCTTGAGCTTGTTCTGGTAAGGAATACACCCCTGCGTAATTAGCTCCATATGGTTCCATTCTAATTAATGAAGCCAAATTTCTAAATGGTTCACATTCCTTCTGCAGGCGACTGAAAGTAGTAGCGCGGGGTCGACTAAGAGCAACCCTTGGGACACCACTCTAAATAGGGCGTTGAATGTAATGAAGAACAAGGATAAGCTCAGTAAGCCGACGTCAGCTGGTCGTGTGGCCGGCAAAGGCTTGTCGACAAAATGGGGGTCATACTATACCGCTAGTGTGCGGAAGGAGAAAAAGACCAGCTCGGAAAGCCAGGCGCGAGAGGTTCAAGAACTCAACGCACAGGTGGCGCGGATTCCGGAGATTGTCCAAGAGCAAGTGGAACAACGACTCGAAGCGACGATCACCGCCATTGTGCCTACCTTGATCTCGGGGTTGAGTGCGTGGATTGCGGGCGGCCAACAGGGGCCGCCCCCGATTCCTAGCTTCACGGCCAGCAACTCGCATAATGTGATGGCGGGGCCATTGGTGCCTCCGGCGGAGGCGGCATTGGTGTCTCCGACGCCGGCACGGGAGCTTAATGCACCCGGGTGTACGCCGGCCGACACCTCTGCAGCAAGCGGCCCCTCCGTCAACTGAACGCCCGCCATTGGCGGTGCCTCGACATTAGCCGAGCTCGACGCCATCATCATGGTAACTAATTAAGCCTCTCTCGGCCGAGGACTTCATCTCCTTGCCTTTGACTGGGCATCCCTAACGCCCTACATGTTTTCGCAGGGTGCCGCCGACGTTCCGTGCACTCTCCTCCACTTCGTGAACAACGAGTTGGTCGATGTCGCCAAGGGCAAAATTGTTCAACCGGGCAACCCCTTGTTCCACGGTACCCATATGCCACCCAACTTGTTTAGGGTTCAACTGGTTCGGGTGCTGCCAGGCTGGGATGAGTTGTTACCCCCGATTCGACCCGTCGGGGCCGACGATGATGACGTGATGACCCTCAGCGCCTACCTGAGCTGGCCCCTGCTTTGGCCGAAGAGCCAGATTTGTTTGGGGGCGGGGGACGCCACCCCAAAGACAACACCGCCAGTCGTGCCGGCGCCAAGTCGGCCCCATGGCAAGACCGCCGCAACTGTGCCGGACATCCCTATGCCACTGGATCCAAACATGCATATGGCACAGGATCAGAACGACGACGACGACGATGATGATACATTTGGCAACGTCGATCAGTACTTTGCCGGTCATGGGTACGATGGCGACTTCATGGGGCCTCCTTCTCAAGAACCAAACCCAACAAAAGACGTGTTCGATCTAGCTGGTACCGCGGAGAAGCCAAGTTGCAACAGGCGCCGTCTGGCGTTCAGCTCTCAGGAGACGCCTCCAGCTGCCGACTTCACTAAGCCTCAGATAGGCGAGGTGCGAAATATTATCAGCCCCAACACACTCAAGAAGGCGGTCTGTGAGGAGAACTCGGTCCCGTTACAGGAGAAGAAGAAGGCACGCAAAAGAAAGACTAAGAAGGGTGCGAGCCAGCCGGCACCGAGTACGATCCGTGCTCAGGACGGGCCACCTTCACCGCAGGATATCTCGAGGAGGGTGCATGTGGCGGGTAGGGCGATGCTACCGACAAATATGCTCAATGCTGCAACCGGTGCTATGCGGAGTCTGCATGACAGTGTTCTTTCTTTGGAGAAGCGGCGTCTCAGAGAGAAGGATGTGGCATACCCGGTTTTCGCGGCCAAGGTGCTAGAGGGCAAGGGCTTTGTGGATAACTCCATCGGGCGTACGATCGTCCTGCATTTTGATGACATCCACGTTATGTTGAACCTTCATCTACTGCACTACACCTTCGTTCGGCTATTTTCGCTGAGTATGGAGATGCGGATCATTCGCGACAAGACCCCAGACATCGTGATAGTCGACCCCTTCTACATGCGTGCCAAGATCTTGGGCAGCGCTGGGGACCGGCAAGTCGCGAGTTCTTACCTCGAAGGCATCATTCTGGCAAACCAAGATAAGGATAACTTCCTCGTGCCTTACTTTCCCGAGTAAGTCCTCCCCTCAACCGGCCCGTAACATATGAATTCTTACATTTCGATCATTTTTCTTTTAACATTCCGTGTTTTCTGCAGTGACACACGTTGCACGCTCATCCTCCTAAGCCCCAAATATTCCATGGCCACGTATTTCGACCCGAACCGTCAGTCGAACGTAGACTACACAAATGTCAAGAAGGTTCTTGATGATGTTCTCCCCGGCTACGCCAAATGTGGAGGCACCTTCACCAAGCCTATTCGTAAGTACGGCAAGCACGTGTTCTCCCACAATACAACGTTCTGCTGCGTCAAGCAGCCGCCTGGTGGTCAGAAGGGTGCCTACTATGCCATCCATCACATGCGGGCGATCGTACAGGACCATCATCAACTTCTACTACCGAGTAAACTCAAAGATTGGGCAAAGAGCGTGTCGGCAATCCAGGACGTGGACCTCCGACAAGAATTATTTCGCATCCAGTCGGAGTTTGTGGAAATCATCCATCAAGATGTCCTTCGTACCTCGGGGCAGTTCTACCTCAACAATCAACCGTCCAACAGTGACATCGACACAATGCTACAAATGCAGGCTGACAACGACCGTTATTTCATGACTCCCACGATAGACGGCGGCTTCATCCACGCTCCGGTCCCTTGAGTCGAGTGGAAAGCAGTGATGTTGTGTCTAGTTCTGAAACATCGATTGGCTCATGTTGTAATTAAACTTTAATGAACTTGTAGTATGTCTCTTTGGTTTCGAGAGTCGTTCAACTTAGATGTAATCGATGCTATTAATGTCTTGCTTTTGTCTTCCGATCGTTCTGTTGCATACTTATATATTGCGTATGTATTGTCTGTGAATTGGTACTAACGTTTCGTTTGGCTAGTGCATAGCGATGCCGACGTATGTCGTGTACAAGGGTAAGGTTCCCGGAGTCTACGATGACTGGGAGGAGTGTCGGAGACAGGTTCACTGATTCAGCGGTAACAGTTACAAAGGGTACACCACTAGGGCCGAGGCCGAATCTAGATACGCCCGCTATCTAGCGGGAGAGGGGAGGGAGCGTTGGAGGAACCGGATGAAGACGAGTTTCATCGCGATGATGCTCATCATGATGAACGAAGCTCTCTTCTATGTGATGGTAGTTTAGATGATCGATATCTACTTGTAATGTGAAGACAAACTCGCTACTCGCGGTCTCGAGACTTGTAATATAATGTTCTATCTTTGTTTGGTCTTTTCAATTCGGAGACTAATATGATGAATTGTATTCGGAGACTAATATGATGAATTGTATTCAAAGACTAATCTTCTATTGTATTCGATGAATCTGTTGTTGATGTGCGCTGTCTATATTTTGTCAAATTATACATTTTGTAACCTTTGCAAAAAACAGAAAATAAAAAATAAAAAAAACCCTAATATTCATACTAATGGCGCATCACATGACAGTGCGCCATTAGTACGACAAAGCATACTAATGGCGCATCACTGAACAGTGCGCCATTAGTATGCCGCGGTTACTAATGGCGCATCTTGTTGTTGTGCGCCATTAGTATGCCAGAGCACCTGGGTATACATGGCCCCTGGGAGGCATACTAATGGCGCACTTTTGTATACACTAATGGCGCATCAGTGGTGCGCCATTAGTATATCAGATACTAATGGCACACCAGGGGGTGCGCCATTAGTAAAATATACTAATGGTGTGGCACTAATGGCGCACCCCTAATGCGCCATTAATGGCAAAATTAGGTGCGCCATTAGTAGGCCTTTTCCTAGTAGTGTTGAGGGTGTGTTTCCGTCGCATCCCGCTGATGTTATCTTCAAATGCATGATGTTCTTGCAGCAATGGGCTCCGCTGGGAAGACAACAGGACTCTGTTCTCCATCGCCAAGCCATTTGTCATCTGCGCTATGTCTACTCCGAGTCTCGATCCCCGTCGTCCGCTCCGTTGGCTGCCGCATAGTGATGGGCAGCCCCTTTTGCTCCTAGTATCATCTGAGCCTGTGTGCTCGTTTTGTTTGGCTGATAGCGCCTTGTAACACACTTTATTCGCTCGTCTCACGGCTGTTTCCTTAACTTAATCGCCCCCTGTCTGGCGCCGCGTGTTGGTCCTGTGGTTGTGATACTCTGCCTAAGTTGAGGGCTTTATTAATTTAAAGCCGGATGTCCTTGATGTCTATGTTCTAAAAAAATCACCGTGTCTCCAAATTGCGTTTGAAATCTCCAAACCCTTCCCTTTACATTCTTGCAAGTTGCATGCTTTACTTTCCGCTGCTCATATACTCTTTGCATGCTTGCTTGAATTGTGTTAAATTGCTTGACTTGTGCTAAGATAGCTAAAATCTGCCAAGACTAAAATTGGGAAAAGGATAAGTTTTTATTTGGTCAAGTAGTCTAATCACCCCCCTCTAGACATATTTTCCATCCTACACCCACTCTCCATGCGGCTTGGCCCGACGTACCGTCTTGGGGATGATAGGGCGGCAGCCCGCTCGGACCGTAGGCGGCAACGCGCATGCCCTCGCTCATCGGGGGTGGTGCTGGTGCAGCTTGACGCCCGACGCTGATGGTTGAGCTGGTGTTGATGAGGCCTTGGGGCATGCCTGAGGGCGCACTGGCACGGTTGTGCCCGTCGCATGACCCACCTGGGGCCTGGGGTGGAAGCTAGACGCCGAAGGGAGGCACCCCCGAAGCTGCGGCATCCAGGAGCTCGGCAACTCGTTCCAGCAGCACGTCTCGGCCGCTCTCCTGCAACCTGCACCACAGCAGCTCTCAAGTTACAGTGAGCGCGGCCCTCATGTTCGCTTGTTCCCGTCTGGTGTGTGACGCCGTGGCTGTGGCGTGGATTGAGGCCCTCACGGCTGATCGCACCTGCATGGAGTGAGGGCAGGCTGGGCTTGACCGCGTCGCCCGTGTCCCGCAGAGTTCTAAGGAGCGTGGGCTGCCTAAGGCGCGGGGTTGAGGTCTCCTTGGGCAGGCGGCGCGGCATGGGCTGGCCATGCCGCCCAGTGGTCGGCGTTGGTCGTCGGTTCACCGGACATGGATGCGACGAAGCAGTGGAACGCAGATCGGCGGAAAGAAGATTTCGGCTCACCCCTACCTAGCGCGCCAAATGTCAGATATCGGGTTCCGGCGAAACCCTTAGGGTTCGAACTCTAGGTTGCGCACGAAGATCTTCTCCGTACCGAAACACGCCCTCAACCTCGCCGTGAATCTAAACTAGCAAGATGAACAACACAAGAGACACGAGGTTTATACTGGTTCGGGCCACCGTTGTGGTGTAATACCCAAATCCAGTGTGTGGTGTGGTGAGTTGCCTCTTGGGTTGAGAATGAACAGTACAGAGGAAGAACAGCCTCGCGAGGTGGGGTGTTCTTGTGGTGGTGTGTTTTGAGAGGGAACGATCCGTCTCTCTTCGCTCTGGATGAGATGATCGTTCTACTATGGTGGCTAGCCCTATTTATAGAGGCCCTGGTCCTCTTCCCAAATATTGAGCGAGAAGGGAGCCAACAACGGCCATTTCAAAATGGGACAACTAGTACAAGCTATCCTGACTAAAGGTGGTCTTCGACTGCCAAAGGCACTGGCGATGACGCCGTCTTGGGCTCCACGGCAACCTCCGTCTTGCCGCCCTGCTGGTCTTGGTCTCGTTGCACCATTATGGAAACCTTTGCTTGGTGCCTCGGTACTCTGCGCCTGTGCTTGCCCCTTTGCACCAAAGAGGAAATGAGGACACCCCTGAGGAGGCCTTGTGTCATCCGCCCAGCGAGGCTTGGCCCCTCGCGAGGGTCTTGAACTTGGGTTGATGAAGACAGGCCGTACTGGGCCACTGGTGAGCCACGATGTAGGCCGCAAGCAGGCAACTCTGGGGACCCCGTTCCCAGAACGCTGACATGGACGACGAAGGAATTCGCTACCCACCCACCACCCACTTAATGGCCACAGTCGACGACTAAACCGACATGCTTTATTTTGACTCCGAAGACACCGATGATATGGACGATGATGCCGGAGAAGAACAGGAACCATGACCACAAGGCGCTAGATAGCCACCTCATCATATGACATATATATGGTGGACACACCCAAAGAAAACAATGGTGAGGATCAAAATGATGTAATGGAGGATAATCCTCTTGAGAAGCAGCTGAAGCACCAATGTCAGCGGCGCCGCTCTAAACCACGCCAGGGTGGGAACAGCGATACCAGCACAAGAGATAATACCACTCCGGATGATGTCGAAGACGAAAACAATCCCGCTCAGCCAAGCTTCGAACAGGCCGGACGGGAGGATGGGCAAGCTAGCCCCGATAAATAGGCCATGAATGAAGACTCGGAGGATGACAATTACATGCCCCTCTCTGAAGATGAGGTGAGCCTCGGCGATGAATAATTTAGCATGCCTGAGGATCCCGTCGAGTAGGAGCGCTTTAAGCGCCGGCTTATAGCTACTGCAAAGAGCCTGAAGAAAAAACAGCAGCAGCTTCAAGATGATCAAGATATGCTCACCGATAGATGGACTGAGGTCCTGGCGGCCAAGGAATACGGACTCGAGCGCCAAACCAAAAGTTACCCGAGGCACAGGTTATTTCCTCAATTCGAGGACGAGGCACTAGAGCCTATACCACCAGTGCAGGATGCGGCTGACCGCCCACCTTGTGGCCAAGATAAAGCGGCGTATCAATCCGAACACCAGCCTACACCCCGTCGCCAAACAAATAAAAACACGAAGGCCCGGGGCTACACGCATGTCCCAACACGTGACAATGACCGTGTCACATCCTAGTTAGCCATGCATTAGAGTGTTGCATCATGTTTACTCTTTCACCAGAAACTTGAAATGGGGATCTGTGAAACCCTCAGAATCATTTTGAAAATGACCCAAATAAAAATTTCTCCAAAAGGGTCCAAGAAAATGCTCATGTTGCTCTCTGAAAATATTGGACAGAGATAAAAATCAAACCAATATTTTTAAGAGCTCATAGGTATTTATTTTGGGCATTTGGAATTAATGCATAAATATTTGCATTGGAAATATATTAATTATATATATTAATATATGTCCAAATATTATGCCACATATAAAGGAGCTCTGGAATAATATATCTAGCCCCTGCAAAAATTGGCATAAGTTAAATAAATGATTTAATATTTTTTTTAAATCAAAACAAATGTCAGCAATTAGAAAACAGAAAAAAAATAAAAGGGGGAGAAGCTTACCTGGGCTCCTCCACTGTGCGGCCCAGCCAGCTGGCTGGCCCAGCCAGCAGCCGGCCCAGCCCACCTCCCTCCTCTGTCGTCTTCGTCCCGACAGAGGGAGGGGAGTGTGGCCGGCGCGCGCGCGCGCCACCGCACCACGCCACCTCTCTCCCTGCTTTCCTGCCCTCCCCTCCTCGCCTCGATGCCCCTGGACGACGCCACGCCTCCCCCCTGCTCTCTCTCACTCTCCCCCGGCTCTTCCCTCCTCTCCCTCGCTCTCTCTCTCACACGGCCGAACACCACCCTCGCCGCCGTTCGCCACAGCAGCCGTCTCCGGCCACCCCTCGCTTCCCCGACTAGCTCAAAAGCTTCGTCTCGACCCCCTCTTCCTCCCCACCGCTCCACGGGCCTCCAGAAGCCCTGCATCGCCGCCACATCGGCGTTCCCCTCTTCGGGCTCCGACCATCATCGCCGTCGAATTCGCCGTCTCCAGCGCGTCTCCGAGCCCGCTTCGACGCCCACTGCAACCGCGGTGAGCCCCCGGGTCGTTTCCCCTTTCTCCCCTGGTCTCTTTCAACCTCTAGGCCTTAGCCCCACCTTGGCCGAGAGCTCCACGCCGCCGGCGAAGTCGCCGTCGTGGCCACGGTCACCGTAGCACCCAACCGAGCACACTATCGTGCTCCACACCTGACTAGGAGCACGCAGCACGCACTAACGCCTCCCCAAACCCCCTGCAACGCTGATTCCGACCGTACCCGAACTCCGGCGGCCGCAGCCGAGCTCGCCGCCGTCGACTCCGGCCACCCCAGGCCCAGCCACGGCCACCGTTCGACGCGCGGGAGCAAGAGCTTTCCAACGAGCCCAAGCACGGCCTCGCCCGTGCCCTGTAGCGCGATCCCGCGTCGCGCCGCCGTCTCGGACCTCGCCGGCATCACGTCGCCAGTGGGTTTGACCCACTTTGACCACGGCAGGACCCCCCTGAGTCCCTGACAGGTGGGCCCAACCCTGTAGCTAATTAGGATTAGTGCTAACCACAAATGGTTAACCCCCTGACACTGACAGTGGGCCCCAGCGCCACTAACCCCTAATTAGGAATAAATTAAACCTGTTAAAACCCCCCTGTCACTGACGTGTGGCCCCCACACGTCAGGTTTGACTCCAGCCAGCCGCAGTTGACCACTGACGTCATGCTGACGTCATGCTGGCGCAGTAATTATAATTTCTGAATTTAATTTAAATCAGGAAATTCCAGAATATTATTTAAACTTCAAAAATTCATAACTTTTATTCTGTAACTCCAAATTAGACAAATTATATATGAAAAATGATCAGAAAAATCCAATCTATCCATCTGTACTATTTTCATGCATGATCAAACAAGTTAAATTGATGTTTCAAGCAGAACAAGGAAAAGCACTTTAAGAGGCCATGTTTGAGTTTGAAATTTGAATCTTTGATTCAAATTTGTTCAAACCCGTCTGGTTTTAGTTGCATTAGTCCAACACACTCATATTGCTATGTTTCATGCATGCATCATATTGTTGCACATTGTTTGGTGATGGTTGTGTATCGGTGTCCTTGCGACAGGTTCTGCCCCCGAGGAGTACCGTGATTACCCTAACGAAGAACAGTATCAGTGCATCGAACCATCAGGCAAGCAACCAACCATTTGATCATATCGATACAATCCCATGTTCTCGCTCCTGCTCTCTTTTACTGCGTTAAGACAACACGTTTCAAACTGCTATGTGCTACGGTAGTTGAACCCATTTCCTCTGCATGACCTGTCATTGCCACAGTAACTAGATGAAACCCACTAGCATGTGTAGGATTTGATTGAGCCATATGTATGTGTTGTTCCTACCTTGCTATGCCTGCTACGCTTAGAGTCGTGTCAGGTCTGGTTCATCTGGGTGATGGGCTAGAGTGAAATGATTATGTCGGTAATGAGAGTGGTGTGGTGAACACGATTTGGTAAAGGTATCGATGAGAGGCCATGTAGGAGTACATGGTGGGTTGTTTCATTGAAGCCGACCTTAAGCACTGAGATCTGTATGTGTGCTTTAAGATACAGCTACTACCATGCATTGGGCCCTGAAATATGACCCCGCTCGACTTCTTATTCACCCTAGCTCTCTGTCCAGGAGTTGCAAGTAGTTTCTGGTGTTTGTAGCCTACTGGAGGCCGTGGTCAGCGCTGACCGTAGGGGTGGGCTGTGATGCGGTAGGTACGTGGCCGGGTGTACCGAATACCCGTTAGGTATCTCGGGAACCTTGTTCACATCGTTCGGGGCCGTATGGGAAACCTCGGCCGGACTCCCTGCGGATGGAACCTGAATAGGCGATAAACCTGGACTAGAGGCTTAAGTGTTTAGGTAGGTCGTGGTCTACACCCACGTCGGCTTTCGCTTGAAGTCTGCCGAGCACATGTCGTGTGCAGACGCTAAGTGGTGGAAACATGTATGAAGAAGTACACCCCTGCAGGGTTATCATAATCTATTCGAATAGCCGCGTCCGCGGTAAAGGACTACTTGGTTGCCTATACAGTTCATAGACAAGTAAATGGAAACTACTAAAAGCCTCAAGATAAGTGTGAGTGCCGAGGATGGCCCTTCCGTAGGAAGACGGAGGTGGATCCTCGGTAGTGTATTGAAGTGGTGAGTAGTGGACTCGTGTGCGCAAAACCATTTCAAGTTGGAGTATCGTAGGATAGTCTAGCCAAGAGTCAAAGCTGGCTTGCTGCAATAACTCCACCAACCCTTCTTGATAATATGCATGTATGTAGGATCTGATGTAAGTCTTGCTGAGTACCTTTGTACTCATGTTGCTATAATCTACATGTTTACAGAAGACGCTGCAACCCCTTCTGATGGGTTCTATGTGGACGTTGACATCAACGAGTAGGCTAAGGACCCAGGTGGTGATCCTGAGCTTGTGATGGACCACGTAGTATAGTTAGGCTTTCCAAGCCTCTTTTATTTTACTAATTGTCTGTACTCAGACAATGTACTTTCGCTGCTGGTTTGTATGACTGTATGACTTGTATGTTGGGTCATGAGACCCGTACCTTTGTGTATGTTATGTATGGCTCCCTGAGCCTTAAATAAAGTATTTGTGTCGTAGAGTCATGTTGTGATGCTTCGTTGTATTAGCACATATCGAGTATATTGTGTGTATGATTGAAATGCTTGGTATGTGTGGGATCTGACTATCTAGTTGTTTATCTTTAGTAGCCTCTCTTACCGGGAAATGTCTCCTAGTGTTACCGCTGAGCCATGGTAGCTTGCTACTGCTCTGGAACACTTAGGCTGGCCGGCATGTGTCCTTCTTCGTTCCTGTGTCTGTCCCTTCGGGGAAATGTCACGCTTTGAGTACCGGAGTCCTGTTAGCCCGCTACAGCCCGGTTTACCGGAGTCCTGCTAGCCCAGTGCTACAGCCCGGACCCACTTGCTGATGACCGACACGTTCGAAGCTGGGTCATGGATGCCTGTCCCTGTAAGTCTGTGCCACTTTGGGTTTACGACTAGTCATGTCAGCCCGGGCTCCTTATCATATGGATGCTAGCGACACTATCATATACTTGAGCCAAAAGGCGCAAACGGTCCCGGGAAAAGGTAAGACGACACCCGTGGGGATACCGTGCGTGAGGCCGCAAAGTGATATGAGGTGTTACTGGCTAGATCGATGTGACATCGAGTCGGGGTCCTGACAGCGTTGGTATCAGAGCCGGACTGCCTGTAGGTTCTCCAAGCCAAACTGGTCGATGCTGAGTCTAGAAATTCTTTAGTTATATGTAGGGGAATTGTTTGTGGGTTGGAACGTAAGGCTCTTTTTACTCCTTTATCTTATGACTTTCTGATCTGAGTCAGTCCATTCTTCCACCGGGGGTTAAGGAATTAGGATCTGTTCTCTCTATCAGGATCACGAGTTACTAATCAGTAGTACCTTATAAGTTTGATGGTTACAAGCCTAGTTCAGTTCTACTACCACATTATGTTGCTAGAATGGTTTCAGAACTTTGATATGATGATGTTGAGTGTGTACGAAATCCTTTGTCAAATGTCTCAAAATCCTTTTTGAGCATTTACAGCTGTTATGCTGCCGAAATTTTGCTAGAAATTCTAATGCCTCTGCATTATGATTGTGCTTTCAGATGGCCACTCGCGACCTCAATCAAGTGGTTCGCCTGACTCGATGTCTAGATGTACCCGGCCATACTGCCAAGTTGGTCAGGGTAATGACTGAGGCTGGATACCGCTGGTATCCCGAGTACACGGTCGAAGAGCAATTCCGAGATTTTAATCAAAGCCAGTATCTCTGCACTGTCAGGATATTTCCATCTTATCCTGGATCCACCGAGCCTCTTCACTGCTCCTATGGACTCGGGGTTACTATTGAGATGGCTGTGCAGGACGCCGCCTACTCTATGATGACCATTATGCGAGTCAGATCTGGGTTATTTCGGGACTCTGATTTCCGGTATATGCCAGGATCACTTCCGAGAGCACAAGGGTATCTCCAGGCTATTTATGCTGACCCCACTCAGGAGGATTCACGGACTCGCACCACTGCTGAGATGCTCGAGGATAAGGACCGTGAAAATCGGGCCTTGAGGTTAGAGCTCTTCAATACCCGTGCTGACCACTAGGCCACTTTGACTCGGTTCGCACCGGCGGTGCAAGCTGGATATTCAGATATGCGCGATCTCTATCCTGTGAGATCTGCTCTGCCGGACGTGATGGTTTGGCATGATGTAGGAGGCATCACCCCACCTCGCGGTCCCCACAGGCCACCGTCTGTTGGTCCAAGGCCTCATCCTAGCCCCTATGGTCCACAAGCTCCGCGAGACCGTCTGTTTCCGGATGATCATGTTGAGCTTCCAGCCTATGGAGGTGACTTCTACGAGGACTACTACGGATCGGTCTGAGTTAGTGGTAGTATCACTAGTTCGCACTAGCTGTGTCTTCTCTCATCCCGCGTGACTCGTGGGATGTGACCTAGTTTGTACTCTTTCCGGAGGTGTAGAAAAATAATGTATAGGAGCTTGGGATGCCTCCGATGAGATGTAATCCTCTTTTCACCGTATTAGTACTTTGTTTGGTCTTGTACTAAACCCTGTATGGTGTGTATGACGATGGAATAAAAGAAGCAGTTACTGTATCTACCATGTCATACGGATGATCATCTTGCATTCCGAGTTATTCCTTACATTATGTATCCTATGTCGGAATTTTATCATCCTGACTAAATCATTGTCTTGTTTACCTAGGATGGTCAACACGCGCACTAACCCTGCTCCTCAAGAGCAGGCCGAAGGCAGTGAAATCAGGGATGCAAATCTGCCTCGTCCTCCTTCACTAGCCGAGGTTATGATGGAAGCTGAGAGAAACAAGCGGGAGACCAACCGTTTGTTGGAGCGTATTGAACAGAACACAGCACACCATCAGAGGACTAACGTGGTGTCACTCAGTGATTTTATCAAATTACATCCATCCATGTTCCACCACTCCGTCGAGCCTCTCGACGCTGATGACTGGCTTTGCAGTATCTCTCACAAACTGCGTTCCGCGCTGGTAGCGGAGGCTGACAAGGTCACCTTTGCTGCATATCATCTTGAAGGCCCCGCCAGTCTATGGTGGGAGAATTATGGAGCTATGCGCCCAGCGGGCCATGTCACTACTTGGGCTGAGTTCAGCGAGGCTTTCCGTGAACATCACATTCCGGAGGGTCTCATGGACCGTAAACGTGAGGAATTCTGCAATTTCACCCAAGGCCGACTTTCTGTGGATGTTTATAGCAGGGAGTTTGGTAATCTCGCACGATATGCAACCGAGGAAGTTTCTACTGACGCCAAGAAGCAAGCAAGGTTTCGTAAGGGACTTAGTCCTGAGCTTCGCCGCGACCTCCGTCTGCATGAGTGCACATCTTTTCAGAAACTTGTCAACAAAGCCATCAGTGCTGAAACTGGTCAGACTGACTACGACGCAACACGCAAGCATGGCCGTGATATGGGTTCCTCATCCGGTGCTGGTCCCCAGAAGCGCCGCGTGTGGGTACCCAACACCGCCCTGCCACCCAGGTTCACACCGAGGCCATCTTTCCAGGCGCCTCGCCCTGTTCAACAGTCTGCACCGACCAAGCCCTATGGGGGTCCATCTAACAATGCTCCTCCACATACCAGTTCCGTGACTTGTTTCAAATGTGGGGAATCTGGTCACTATATGCGTGAGTGTCCCCAGACCAACCCCAATCAATCTGCTAAAGCTGTTGGCCGTGGCAAGCCGACAGGGAAAGTGTTTCATGCTAAACCGGTCACCGCTTCACGTGGCCATGTCAACTGTATCTCTGCCGAAGAAGCTCAAGAGGATCCCAACGTCATTCTCGGTACGCTTCTTGTTAATTGCCACCCGGCATCTGTTCTTTTCGATACAAGAGCCTCTCATTCTTTTATATCCGAAAATTATGCTCGTTTGCATAACATTGCATTCTGTGACATGCCATCCACTATGGAAATTTCTACCCCTGGTTCTAGATGGCAGACCTCTAGGGTAAGTTATGGAAATGAAATCCAAGTCGACAGACTTGTTTTTCTCGCGTCTTTGATAGCCCTTAAATCTTCAGATATTAATATCATTTTGGGTATGGACTGGATGTCAGCTCATCAAGCCAAAATTGATTGCTTCTCTAGGACTGTTCAACTCACCCATCCTTCGGGGAAGATAGTCAATGTCTTGACCCGAATAGCCAAGCGACAATTATATTCTCTTAACGCCAGCCCTTTGCCAGACCTTGAGGACATTCCGGTAGTCCGTGACTTCCCGGATGTCTTTCCAGAGGAATTGCCAGGTGTTCCACCTGACAGGGATGTTGAGTTCGTAATCGACCTCATCCCCGGAACCGTTTCGATTGCTAGAAGACCTTATAAGATGGCACCACTAGAACTAGCCGAGCTTAAGAAACAACTCGATGAATCCTTGAAAAAGGGTTTCATCCGCCCTAGTTCATCTCCGTGGGCTTGCCCCGTCCTATTCGTCAAGAAGAAGGATGGTACGGACCGGATGGTTGTAGATTACCGACCTGTCAATTTGGTCACAATCAAGAACAAATATCCACTTCCCAGGATCAACGATCTGTATGATCAGCTCGCTGGATCCTCAGTCTTCTCCAAGATGGATTTGAGGTTGGGCTACCATCAAATCAAAATCAGAAACGGGGACATTCCTAAAACGGCCTTTGTTACTCGTTATGGCCAATACGAGTACACCGTCATGTCCTTCGGTTTAACCAACGCTCCAGCCACCTTTTCTCGGTTAATGAACTCAATCTTCATGGAGTATTTGGATAAATTCGTTGTGGTTTACCTCGATGATATACTCATCTACTCCAAGAACGAGGAAGAACATGCCGAACATTTAAGGCTAGTGTTGAAGAAACTTCGAGAGCATCGCCTTTATGCCAAATTTTCTAAATGTGAATTCTGGTTGTCAGAAGTGACCTATCTGGGTCATGTAATATCTGGTAAAGGTATTGCTGTTAACCCTGAGCGAGTTCAAGCCGTCCTTAATTGGACTCCACCTGAATCGGTCAAGCAAGTTCGGAGTTTTCTAGGCTTAGCGAGCTATTGTCGTCGCTTTGTCGAGAACTTCTCCAAAGTTGCTAAACCTCTAACCGAACTCCTCAAGAAAGATAAAAAGTTCGAATGGACTCCACAATGTGAGCACAGCTTTCAGGAACTGAAAAGACGCCTGACCTCTGCTCCCGTACTGGTACCGCCAGACTTTTCCAAGGACTTTGTTATCTACTGCGACGCCTCGCGACAAGGACTAGGTTGCATTCTTATGCAAGATCGACACGTAATTGCTTACGCTTCACGGCAATTGCACCCACATGAGGAGAATTATCCTACTCATGATCTAGAGCTTGCAGCCGTAGTCTATGCACTTAAGACCTGGCGACATTACCTCCTCGATAATCGTTGTGAAATATTCACTGATCACCAAAGTCTGAAGTACATTTTCACCCAACCGGATTTGAATCTCAGGCAGAGACGTTGGGTTGAATTGATCACAGACTTCGACTTAGGAATAACCTACACCCCAGGGAAAGCCAACGTCATGGCTGATGCGCTAAGTCGTAAATCTTATTGTAACAACCTGATGTTACAACAAAGTCAACCGCTCCTCCATGAGGAATTTCGGAAGCTTAACCTTCACATTGTACCTCAAGGTTATCTTTCCACCTTGGTAGCAAAACCTACTCTTACGGATCAAATCATCGCTGCCCAAAGGCGAGATAAGGGAATATCTAAAATCAAAGAGAACATTGCTAGCGGAGGTGCTAGTTGTTTCTCCACAAATGATCATGGTGTTGTGTACTTTGAGAACCGTCTAGTGGTTCCCAAGAACCAGCATCTACGGCAGTTGATCCTTAAAGAAGCTCATGAATCTCCTCTCACCATTCATCCCGGTAGTACTAAGATGTATCAGGACCTACGCCAGAGGTTCTGGTGGACTAGGATGAAGAGAGAAATTGCTCAGTATATTGCAAATTGCGACGTCTGTCGTCGTGTAAAAGCAGAGCACCAACGGCCTGCTGGCACCCTTCAACCCTTAGCTATTCCTGAATGGAAATGGGATAAAATTGGTATGGATTTCATTACCAGTTTTCCCAGGACCAAGAGAGGGAATAATGCTATCTTCGTCGTTGTCGATCGTCTTTCCAAAGTAGCTCATTTCTTACCTGTTCGTGAGAGTATAACCGCTAGCCAGCTGGCAGACTTATACATCTCCCGAATAGTGTCCCTCCATGGTGTTCCTTTGGAAATTAACTCGGATCGAGGAAGTCTTTTCACCTCTCGATTTTGGGAAAGTTTCCAAAATGCTATGGGAACTCGTCTCTCCTTTAGCACCGCTTTCCACCCTCAGTCGAGTGGTCAAGTGGAACGCGTCAACCAAATTCTAGAAGACATGCTTCGAGCCTCTGTTATCTCATTCGGAATGGACTGGGAGAAGTGCCTTCCATTTGCCGAATTAGCTTACAACAACAGCTATCAATCTAGCTTGGGTAAAGCTCCTTTTGAAGTTCTTTATGGACGACGGTGTCGAACACCCCTTAACTGGTCAGAGACCGGGGAAAGACAATTCTTTGGCCCGGACATGATTCAGGAAGCAGAAGAACAAGTTCGCATCGTTCGTGAAAAGTTGAAAACAGCCCAATCTTGTCAAAAGAGTCAATATGACCGAAAACATAAGGCTATGACTTTCGAGGTTGACGAGAAGGCTTATCTTCGGGTCACCCCTCTGAAGGGAACCCATCGTTTCGGTATCAAAGGCAAATTGGCTCCTCGTTACATTGGAGCTTTTCGCATTCTCGCCAAACGAGGAGAAGTTGCCTACCAGTTGGAACTACCTCCGCACCTCTCCAGAGTCCACGATGTCTTCCACGTTTCTCAACTCAGGCGTTGCTTCTCGGATCCTATCCGTGAAGTGGACCACGAAACGCTTGATCTCCAAGATAATCTTACATATCGAGAGTACCCCATTCGTATCCTCGATCAGGCCGAACGTACCACCCGACGCCAGAATATCAAGTTTCTCAAAGTTCAATGGTCGCACCATTCTGAAGATGAAGCAACCTGGGAAAGGGAGGATCGTCTTCGACTCGAGTATCCCGCCTTCTTCCCGGAGGAACCCAAATCTCGGGACGAGATTCTTTTGAGTGGGGGTGAGTTGTCACATCCTAGTTAGCCATGCATTAGAGTGTTGCATCATGTTTACTCTTTCACCAGAAACTTGAAATGGGGATCTGTGAAACCCTCAGAATCATTTTGAAAATGACCCAAATAAAAATTTCTCCAAAAGGGTCCAAGAAAATGCTCATGTTGCTCTCTGAAAATATTGGACAGAGATAAAAATCAAACCAATATTTTTAAGAGCTCATAGGTATTTATTTTGGGCATTTGGAATTAATGCATAAATATTTGCATTGGAAATATATTAATTATATATATTAATATATGTCCAAATATTATGCCACATATAAAGGAGCTGTGGAATAATATATCTAGCCCCTGCAAAAATTGGCATAAGTTAAATAAATGATTTAATATATTTTTTAAATCAAAACAAATGTCAGAAATTAGAAAACAGAAAAAAAAATAAAAGGGGGAGAAGCTTACCTGGGCTCCTCCACTGCGCGGCCCAGCCAGCTGGCTGGCCCAGCCAGCAGCCGGCCCAGCCCACCTCCCTCCTCTGTCGTCTTCGTCCCGACAGAGGGAGGGGAGTGTGGCCGGCGCGCGCGCGCGCCACCGCGCCACGCCACCTCTCTCCCTGCCTGCCTGCCCTCCCCTCCTCGCCTCGATGCCCCTGGACGACGCCACGCCTCCCCCCTGCTCTCTCTCACTCTCCCCCGGCTCT
>NC_057804.1:515155097-515170024 GCF_018294505.1 Triticum aestivum
GCCTCGATGCCCCTGGACGACGCCACGCCTCCCCCCTGCTCTCTCTCACTCTCCCCCGACTCTTCCCTCCTCTCCCTCGCTCTCTCTCTCACACGGCCGAACACCACCCTCGCCGCCGTTCGCCACAGCAGCCGTCTCCGGCCACCCCTCGCTTCCCCGACTAGCTCAGAAGCTTCGTCTCGACCCCCTCTTCCTCCCCACCGCTCCACGGGCCTCCGGAAGCCCTGCATCGCCGCCACGTCGCCGTTCCCCTCTTCGGGCTCCGACCATCATCGCCGTCGAATTCGCCATCTCCAGCGCGTCTCCGAGCCCGCTTCGACGCCCACTGCAACCGCGGTGAGCCCCCGGGTCGTTTCCCCTTTCCCCCCTGGTCTCTTTCAACCTCTAGGCCTTAGCCCCACCTTGGCCGAGAGCTCCACGCCGCCGGCAAAGTCGCCGTCGTGGCCACGGTCACCGTAGCACCCAACCGAGCACACTATCGTGCTCCACACCTCACTAGGAGCACGCAGCACGCACTAACGCCTCCCCAAACCCCCTGCAACGCCGATTCCGACCGTACCCGAACTCCGGCGGCCGCAGCCGAGCTCGCCGCCGTCGACTCCGGCCACCCCAGGCCCAGCCACGGCCACCGTTCGACGCGCGGGAGCAAGAGCTTTCCAACGAGCCCAAGCACGGCCTCGCCCGTGCCCTGTAGCGCGATCCCGCGTCGCACCGCCGTCTCGGACCTCGCCGGCGTCACGTCGCCGGTGGGTTTGACCCACTTTGACCACGGCAGGACCCCCCTGGGTCCCTGACAGGTGGGCCCAGCCCTGTAGCTAATTAGGATTAGTGCTAACCACAAATGGTTAACCCCCTGACACTGACAGTGGGCCCCAGCGCCACTAACCCCTAATTAGGAATAAATTAAACCTGTTAAAACCCCCCTGTCACTGACGTGTGGCCCCCACACGTCAGGTTTGACTCCAGCCAGCC
Organism: Triticum aestivum; assembly: GCF_018294505.1. Taxonomy (NCBI): domain Eukaryota; kingdom Viridiplantae; phylum Streptophyta; class Magnoliopsida; order Poales; family Poaceae; genus Triticum; species Triticum aestivum. The sequence continues at coordinate 515,156,070 of NC_057804.1, forward strand.
GCAGTTGACCACTGACGTCATGCTGACGTCATGCTGGCACAGTAATTATAATTTCTGAATTTAATTTAAATCAGGAAATTCCAGAATATTATTTAAACTTCAAAAATTCATAACTTTTATTCTGTAACTCCAAATTGGACAAATTATATATGAAAAATGATCAGAAAAATCCAATCTATCCATCTGTACTATTTTCATGCATGATCAAACAAGTTAAATTGATGTTTCAAGCAGAACAAGGAAAAGCACTTTAAGAGGCCATGTTTGAGTTTGAAATTTGAATCTTTGATTCAAATTTGTTCAAACCCTTCTGGTTTTAGTTGCATTAGTCCAACACACTCATATTGCTATGTTTCATGCATGCATCATATTGTTGCACATTGTTTGGTGATGGTTGTGTATCGGTGTCCTTGCGACAGGTTCTGCCCCCGAGGAGTACCGTGATTACCCTAACGAAGAACCGTATTAGTGTATCGAACCATCAGGCAAGCAACCAACCATTTGATCATATCGATACAATCCCATGTTCTCGCTCCTGCTCTCTTTTACTGCGTTAAGACAACACGTTTCAAACTGTTGTGTGCTACGGTAGTTGAACCCATTTCCTCTGCATGACCTGTCATTGCCACAGTAACTAGATGAAACCCACTAGCATGTGTAGGAGTTGATTGAGCCATATGTATGTGTTGTTCCTACCTTGCTATGCCTGCTACGCTAAGAGTCGTGTCAGGTCTGGTTCATCTGGGTGATGGGCTAGAGTGAAATGATTATGTCGGTAATGAGAGTGGTGTGGTGAACACGATTTGGTAAAGGTATCGATGAGAGGCCATGTAGGAGTACATGGTGGGTTGTTTCATTGAAGCCGACCTTAAGCACCGAGATCTGTATGTGTGATTTAAGATACAGCTACTACCATGCATTGGGCCCTGAAAAATGACCCCGCTCGACTTCTTATTCACCCTAGCTCTCTGTCCAGGAGTTGCAAGTAGTTTCTGGTGTTTGTAGCCTACTGGAGGCCGTGGACAGCGCTGACCGTAGGGGTGGGCTGTGATGCGGTAGGTACGTGGCCGGGTGTACCGAATACCCGTTAGGTATCTCGGGAACCTTGTTCACATCGTTCGGGGCCGTATGGGAAACCTCGGCCGGACTCCCTGCGGATGGAACCTGAATAGGCGATAAACCTGGACTAGAGGCTTAAGTGTTTAGGTAGGTCGTGGTCTACACCCACGTCGGCTTTCGCTTGAAGTCTGCCGAGCACATGACGTGTGCAGACGCTAAGTGGTGGAAACATGTATGAAGAAGTACACCCCTGCAGGGTTATCATAATCTATTCGAATAGCCGCGTCCGCGGTAAAGGACTACTTGGTTGCCTATACAGTTCATAGACAAGTAAATGGAAACTACTAAAAGCCTCAAGATAAGTGTGAGTGCCGAGGATGGCCCTTCCGTAGGAAGACGGAGGTGGATCCTCGGTAGTGTATTGAAGTGGTGAGTAGTGGACTCGTGTGCGCAAAACCATTTCAAGTTGGAGTATCGTAGGATAGTCTAGCCAAGAGTCAAAGCTGGCTTGCTGCAATAACTCCACCAACCCTTCTTGATAATATGCATGTATGTAGGATCTGATGTAAGTCTTGCTGAGTACCTTTGTACTCATGTTGCTATAATCTACATTTTTACAGAAGACGCTGCAACCCCTTCTGATGGGTTCTATGTAGACGTTGACATCAACGAGTAGGCTAAGGACCCAGGTGGTGATCCTGAGCTTGTGATGGACCACGTAGTATAGTTAGGCTTTCCAAGCCTCTTTTATTTTACTAATTGTCTGTACTCAGACAATGTACTTCCGCTGCTGGTTTGTATGACAGTATGACTTGTATGTTGGGTCGTGAGACCCGTACCTTTGTGTATGTTATGTATGGCTCCCTGAGCCTTAAATAAAGTATTTGTGTCGTAGAGTCATGTTGTGATGCTTCGTTGTATTAGCACATATCGAGCATATTGTGTGTATGATTGAAATGCTTGGTATGTGTGGGATCTGACTATCTAGTTGTTTATCTTTAGTAGCCTCTCTTACCGGGAAATGTCTCCTAGTGTTACCGCTGAGCCATGGTAGCTTGCTACTGCTCTGGAACACTTAGGCTGGCCGGCATGTGTCCTTCTTCGTTCCTGTGTCTGTCCCTTCAGGGAAATGTCACGCTTTGAGTACCGGAGTCCTGTTAGCCCGCTACAGCCCGGTTTACCAGAGTCCTGCTAGCCCAGTGCTACAGCCCGGACCAACTTGCTGATGACCGACACGTTCGAAGCTGGGTCATGGATGCCTGTCCCTGTAAGTCTGTGCCACTTTGGGTTTACGACTAGTCATGTCAGCCCGGGCTCCTTATCATATGGATGCTAGCGACACTATCATATACGTGAGCCAAAAGGCGCAAACGGTCCCGGGAAAAGGTAAGACGACACCCGTGGGGATACCGTGCGTGAGGCCGCAAAGTGATATGAGGTGTTACCGGCTAGATCGATGTGACATCGAGTCGGGGTCCTGACAGACCGCCACGCCGGATATACTAAATACAAATCCGACAAGGCCGAATACAGCAGACCAGCTTCATCCGAACAGCATCGCGATGTAGCTCTCCACAGAGGCGCCGCACACCCCCTATGCATCACTGACAAAGTAATGGAGCATGAATTCCTAGAAGGGTTTAAACTCATGAACATCGAACCATATGATGGGACAACAGACCCCGCGGTATGGATTGAAGATTTCCTTCTCCACATTCACATGGCCTGCAGTGATGATCTCCATGCCATCAAATACCTCCAACTAAAACTCATGGGACCAGCTCAGCACTGGTTGAATAGTCTGCCGGGAAACTCCATTGGCAGTTGGGAGAACCTGGAAGACGTATTCCTTGATAACTTTCAGGGCACTTATGTGCAACCACCAGACACTGATGACTTAAGTCACATAACCCAACAGCCTGGAGAGGCAGCCAGGAAATTCTAGACTCGGTTCTTAACTAAAATGAATCAAATCCTCGATTGTCCGGATGCCGAAGCCCTAGCGGCCTTTAAGCATAACATCCGTGATGAGTGGCTTGCCCGACACCTCGGCCAAGAGAAGCCGAAGTCCATGGCGGCCCTTACGACACTCATGACCCGCTTTTGTGCGGGAGAGGATAGCTGGTTGGCTCGTAGCAACAGCACATCAAGAAATCATGACACTTCAAACGCCAGAGATAGCGACAGCAAGCCCCGACGCAACAGACACAAGCGTCGCAATAATGGCGATAACGCCGAAGACACGACCATCAATGCCGGATTCAGTGGCTCCAAGTCCGGTCAATGGAAAAAGCCATTTAAAAGAAACAATCCGGGCCCGTCCAGTCTAGACCGCATACTCGATCGTCCATGTCAAATCCACGGCACCCTCGATAAACCAGCCAACCACACCAATAGAGAATTGGGTATTTAAACAGTCCAGCAAACTAAATGCCAAAAACAAGGAAAAAGGGTCGTATAATGACGACGACGAGGAGCCCCGTCCACCGAACACAGGGCGACAGAAGAAATCCCCCCCCCAAGTCAAAACGGTAAATATTGATATACACCACCCATATTCCCAAGCGGGAATGGAAGCGCGCACTAAGGGATGTCTACGTGATGGAGCCAGTCGCCCCAAAGATCAACCCATGGTCTTCCTGTCCGATCACCTTTGATCGCAGGGACCATCCTACCAGTATTCGTCATGGCGGCTTAGCCGCACTGGTCCTTGACCCTATTATTCAAGGATTCCACCTCACACGAGTCCTCATGGACGGTGGCAGCAGCCTGAACCTGCTTTATCAGGATACAGTGTGCAAAATGGGTATCGATCCCTCAAGGATCAAACCCACCAAAACCACCTTCAAAGGTGTCATACCAGGTGTAGAGGCCTGTTTTACAGGCTCAATCACACTGGAAGTGGCCTTTGGATCCCCGACAACTTCTGAAGCGAGGAGTTAATCTTCGATATCGTCCCCTTCCGAAGTGGTTATCACGCACTGCTTGGACGAACCGCATTCGCTCGATTCAATGCGGTACCACACTATGCCTACCTCAAGCTCAAGATGCCCGGCCCTCGCGGTGTCATAACAGTCAATGGAAATAAAGAGCGCTCCCTCCGTACGGAAGAGCACACCGAAGCCCTCGCAACAGAATTATAGAGCAGCCGCCTCAGGCAGACCCTCAAATCGGCAATAAAGCCCTCGGACACCGTCAAGCGAGTCTGAACTACTCTGCAAAAGGATCGTCCGGCCCGTCCAGAGCTCGCCTAGCAATTCGGCCTTCATCCTAGTCCCAATCAAGCGGAGAAATTCGTGTCGCGCGTACATAACTACGCACCTAAAATACCATGGTCATAGACGGAGGCACAGCTAGACCGCAGTCCACATAACTACGCACCTAAAATACCATGGTCAACCACCCCGGGATCCGCATACCTTCACCTTTTTCTCTTTCTTTCAGGTTCCTGTCTTCGGGAGGCTCTTCCGATAACCTGACCATCGGACCCATCACGGGACGGATACACGAAGGAAGCAAGGAGCTTTGACGTACAAGGGAATCCCCAGGTGGTCTCTGCTAACAATCGCTATACCTATTTTACATACCCACACGCAGCTCACTCTTGGTTAGGGCATGTCAAATAGCCCTATCTACTTATCGCACTACTTGTATACATACGCCTTGACGTATTACTCAAATAACAATGGAAAATAATTTGCAGCATCAACTTATTACTCCCTTTTTTCCCTTGACTACTTATTTAGTACAAATCGCACCCGTACATTCTGGTACGTTCAGTTCGCTAGGGGCTTCAGTGTACCCCACAACACGGCAAGAAAGTCCGAACACTTTTAACAGTACGGCACCCCAAACTTATAGCATTATATGCATCAGCTCCGAATCATGTCTTGGGTCAATAGTTGGGTTGCCCGGCTCCTATGCTTGCTACCCTACGTTCCGCTATATCGGCTAGGGTAGTAAAGGGAGAACTACTGCGATTGTGTCCCTGTTCTTCTAGACGAGCACTTCAGTAGAGAAAGCCAAAAACTGACTGTCATGATGCGGTGAGAGCTGGTCGCTGTTTGAGAGGTTTCAAATCCATAAAGATTTTTTCCGCTTCATGCGAGGAAACGGTCTTTGTCTAATTTAGGCGTGTATAGCGCCCCAAGTTCGGCCTTCCGAATACTAGGGGCTATGCCAAAATTTAAAATTATAGAGCTTCTATGGCTAAGTGAGGGTGATAAAGCTGTATAGTCCGATTGCCTTGTTCGTTGCACTAAACACCTCCTTAAAGAACCAAAAACTTGGATAAAGAGTCTTTAGATTTATCCCGAACACCCCTGTACAAGTTACATGGGGGCAGAAGCCGATGACTGGCCAACCCTCAGATTTTATAAACGACCGCACAAGAGGTAAAATTTTAAATCAACAAGCATTATATTGCGCAAATGAACTTGTTTCATATTACAAGATAAAATGAATGCATTCACTCAAAAGATTACATCCTTTGAAAATTGCTCCGCCACAAGGCGGGATCCCTTCAGGACACTGTCATAATATTTTTCGGGTTGGCGGTGCTCCTTGCCCTTCGGTTGCCCCTCGGTCATCAGCGCCGTGGCGTCCATCTTCGCCCAATGCATATTTAGATGGGCAAAAGCCAGCCGCGCACCTTCAATGCAAACCGACCGCTTTATGACTTCAAGTTGTGTGCAGGCACTCACAAGCTGCTTCACGAGTCCGAAGTAGCTGCTAGGCATAGGCTCGGCAGGCCAAAGCCGGACTATGAGGTCCTTCATGGCCAGTTCGGCTGCCTTGTGCAACTCAATAACTTGCTTCAGCTCGTCGCTCAAGGGCATCGGATGTTCTGTCCCAAGATATTGAGACCAGAACAACTTCTTCATTGAGCTCCCTTCTTCGGCTCGGTAGAACTCTGCGGCATCTGATATGCTGCGCGGAAGATCCGCAAATGCTCCTGGAGAACTCCAAATTCGGGTAATTAAAAACAATGTCTCCTTCACATGCTTGCTTTGCATAACAAATGCCTTACCCGCCACAATCTTCTTGGCTGTCTGGATCTCCTGGAGGGCCTTCTGGGCTTCGGCTTTGGTGTCTTGTGCGCTCTGAAGGGCCTTGGCAAGCTCGGAATCTTGAGTCTTAGAGTCACGCTCCAAGGACTCATACTTCTAGAAGAAATCCTGGAGCTCTTGCTGGACCTCGCTGACCCGGGCCTCTTGCTTCTCGCACGCGGCGCGCTCCTTGGACGCTTTGTCTTCGGCCTTGTCTAGCGCCTTCTTAAGGGCCGCCACTTCGGTCGTGGCCCCTATAAAGGTTCATGACGCTTTTATCCGCATAAACCATTTATCCTTCATAAGTATACAGGCAGGGTATTACGTACCTTGACTTTCCTCCAGCTGCCTCTTCACGAGGACGAGCTCTCCCTCGGTCTGCTCGAGGTCCTGCTTTAGTCCGGGGACCTCCGCAGCATGAGCGGCAGCAGCCAGCAAGCGATGCCTGCTTATTTACATAGACATCTTATGTTAGACTCCTGCGAATATTATTTGATTCTCTGTTCGGCTTTTCTTTCCGAACAACAAATAGAGCATCAGGGGCTACTATCTACACTGTGATATTCTCTCAGAATTTTATTTCTTACCTCAAAGCCTGTTAGGAGGCTAGTGCAGGCTTCGGTCAATCCGCTTTTGGCGGACTAGACCTTCCCAATCACCATACTCATAAGAGTACGGTGTTCTTCGTCAATGGAAGCACCGCGAAGCGTTTCCAACAAACTGTTTGGTGCCTCTAGATGGACAGAGGTCATCGGTACAGGCGGCTCACCCTCCTTAGGGAGAGGCTACCTGCCTGAATCCAGAACCACTTGGGTTTCTAGAGCCGCATTCGGCTAGGGGGCAAACTGGTTGCGGCCCGCATTATCAGATTCAGTGGGGGTCTTTCCCCCCACGTATCCGGCGACTGGGATTTCGCCTGGAGGCGACTCCGGAACTGCCTCCCCTTGGCTTGGTATCCTTCGATACATCACCTCGGTGTCGTCCTTGGCCCTAGGGGAGGAGGCTATCGGAAGATAATCGCTGTTCATCACCGACAGGTCCAGCGATCCCTCCGAAGAGGAGGATATCTCGATGCTGGATTTGGCCGAACTGCAGGTCCACGTCTGGCACGTTAAGAAGCGATAACGCAAACATATCGGAAATACTATTGTGTCTGGATACTTACGACTTAGCCAGGTGCTTGACCCTGGGTTCCCACTCCTCGCCGCTATTGGTGGCTGCGGTGGAGTGGTCCGGAAGGAAGGATTTTCCCTTCTTGGACACCTCGGCCTCCTCATGCGAGGTGGCCTTCCTCTTCTTTCTCCCCCTGGTAGGGGGGGTGGATTTCCTCCTCCTCCTCGTCTTTGGTGGAGGAGTGCGTCTCGGTGTCTTCGGACGTCATGTCCGCTGCAGCCTTGCACCGGAGACCATCTCTGGTCCCCGCGGCCGTCTTCTTGGCCTTCTTCTCTGGCACCTCATAGGGTGCCGGAAACAGCATCTTCATTAGAAGATGCGATTTTGGATATTTAGGTAGCGGAGCCGGAAAGTTAATCTACTTTGCTATTGCTGCCCAGGCCTGTAAGATGGGCATGGAGTCTTAGATTCCTCCCGCGGATGTGCTAGTAAAAGGCATGTCTTGCAAATATGAAAACTTACCGGATTGGCTCGGCGTTTTGCGCTGAGCCTGCGATCTTCGGTTATGGGCGATGGTACATCGTTGGCCTTGAAAAGCATCTTCCAGACGTCTTCATGCGTCATGCCGAAGAGCTCTTGTAGCGTCTGGTGTTCGGCCGAGTCGAACTCCCACAGATTGCAGATCCGTCTCTGACACGGAAGAATATGGCGGAGGAGCATAACTTGAACCACGTTGACGAGCTTGATATTCTTGCTTATCATATTTTGGACGCACGTCTGAAGTCCGGTTAGTTCTTCCGCCGAGCCCTAGGCTATGCCCTTCTCTTTCCAGGAGGTGAGCTGCATGGGGACGCCGGATCGGAATTCGGGGGTCTCCGCCCAGTTGGCGTCATGCGACTTAGTGATGTAGAACCGCCTTGATTGCCACCCCTTCACAGTCTCCACAAAGGAGCCTTCAGGCCAGGTGACATTGGGCATCTTGCCCACCATGGCGCCTCCGCACTCCGCTTGTTGGCCACTCGCACCTTTGGCTTCATGTTGAAGGTCTTCAGCCATAGGCTGAAGTGGGGTGTGATGCGGAGGAAGGCCTCGCACACAACGATAAATGCCGAGATGTTGAGGATGGAGTTGGGGCCAAATCATGGAAGCTTAGCCCATAGTAGAACATTAGTCCATGGACGAATGGGTGGAGGGGGAATCCCAGCCCGCGGACGAAGTGGGAGAGGAATACTACCCTTTCCTGGGGTTCGGGGTAGGGGTGATCTGCCCTTCGGCCGGAAGCCGATGCGCGATGTCTGCGAACAAATATCTTGCCTCCTGAAGCTTATTGATGTCCTCCTTCGTAACGGAGGAGGCCATCCACTTGCCTCCCGCTCCGAACATGTTTGAAATGTTTTTGCGGAGAAGGTGAGCTTGGGCGTGAGAATGTTTTTGAACATGTCTCGAGAATGCATGAGCAGAGGAAGAAGAAGGCGTGGGTGAAAAAGGGGAATCCTTGTCTCTTTATAAAGGCAGCAAAAATCATGTGCCTCCCCACTTGCCCTAGAAACTCGCTTATTTCCCTAGCGCCATGCTAATGGTGCGGTTGGGTTACCCATGCCCGTATTGATGAGAACCTCATGATAAGGGGACACGATCTCTGCTTCGACAAGACGTTCCAATAAAACCGCCTCGCAAGATGTGCAGTAGGAGGTTGAGAAAACGGTTCAAATAATGACCGGGCCACAGTCTGATGTGCTCTCTATGGTGGTATGTGGAACTTGTTTTGCAGAGCCGGACACGATTCTTGTGTTCGAGATCTACTTTGAAGTATTCAAAGAAGGAACCCGCCTTGCAACACCGAAGAGAATCTGCGCGCCGGACTCATCGTCATTGAAGCCTAGTTCAGGGGCTACTGAGGGAGTCCTGGATTCGGGGGTGGGACTCTCCTTTGCGTGGAAGGCAAGCTTGGCAATTCGGATATGTAGATTCTCTTCTCTGTAACCGACTATGTGTAACCCTAGCCCTCTCCGGTGTCTATATAAACCGGAGGGTTTAGTCCATAGGACAGAGATAATAATCATAATCATAGGCTAGCTTCTAGGGTTAGCCTCTACGATCTCGTGGTAGATCAACTCTTGTAATACTCATCATCAAGATCAATCAAGCAGGAAGTAGGGTATTACCTCCATAGAGAGGGCCCGAACCTGGGTAAACATCGCGTCCCCCGCCTCCTGTACCATTAGCCTTAGACGCACAGTTTGGGACCCCGTACCCGAGATCCGTCGGTTTTCACACCGATAGCATGTGAGATGGAGGGAGAACGAGGGAGAGAGATAGAGTTTTAGATGAGTGTGAGTGAGATATGCATGTGTATGTGTGACCTAGGTATTTGGAGAGTTTGAGAGAGAGGGGGAAGAGCTACGAGACGACAGAGTGGTGCGTGAGAGAGGTACGAGCAATGAGCCAAGGAATTTGTGTGCGTACGATGAGTGCACCCAAGATATCTAACTTGGACTAGCTAGGGTATCATACATAGTGTGCGAGAGAGACCTATAGATGGAGTATATATGAATGCGAACTAGAAAGACCCCCCCCCACACACACACAAAGAGAGAGAGAGATGGGGAGGGACCAACAAGGTCTTTGTGTCGGATGCGTGCGACAGAATTGAAGATTGTTGGCGAGAGAGAGAGAGAGAGGGGAGAGAGAGAGGGGGAGAGAGGGAGAGAGAGAGAGATGAGTCCGGGAGAGGGGAGGTCGCGTTTTATGCATCAAAGACTGGTATAAACCATGTTTCGATATAAACTTGCATTCAAATATTTAAATTGGAGAACACGTTGTCTGCAATCCACACATGAAGAGATATATGTGTATCTCAAACAAGTTCATTAATTTGACTTTCAACATGTTCATGGAGTACTATAATACTATACAACATGCTACTCAATCGAGGTGTTCAAATTTGGATTTAGTTCACTATTTTGACCTAGTGAACGAGCTATTTCATTGAATCGAGATATTTCATTTTGGGTTTGATTCGCGTTTTTGAGTGGGTCAACTATTTCTCATATAGTAAATCGCTAGCAACGAGCATGTAAAAACACATTACTCCCGAGCATCATCTCTCCATCTAAAAAAGAAGTGGCAAGATAATATTTCAAAATTTGTTTCGAATCGACTTGGTAAGATAGATGTGGATGCTCGTTCTCCCAAAATTTGAACGAACCGTTAAAAATCCTCTGCTCGGTGGAATTCGCCCGAGCAAATAAATGGGAGGCGAGAAATTACCATCCTATGTGGGACACGCGTCAATTGGCCCGTTGTACATCAAGGGTAGGTTCATAACTTCATCCAAGCATGCCTTCTCCTCGGCCAAAATGACATGTGCCGAATAATTCATAAACCATGGTCGGCAACACATTCTTTCCTCTCCCGAAATAGCTCGCGCCCACTATTTCAAAACACGCTCTCCTCGCCCGAAATCGCTCGCACCCACTATATTTAAAAACACGCCCTCCTCGCCCGAAATCGCTCCCGCCCACTATTTGGGGAGAAGCAAAGTTACTCTACTATCCCCGACCCTCAGCACACAGACCCAAGCTGAGAAGCCTAAAGGCAGGGGTAGAACTGTAACTCCCCTTCACATTTCAGAAAAATGCGTTCATAAGACATGGTTCCACTCCGCTCCCAATCCCGCCCCCCCCCCCACATTCATACCTCATGGGCGCCAAATCACCTTCTCCCCGGGAAGCTCCCTTCTCCCGAGCCGCGAAACCTCAGCCCCTCCTCCATGGCGCCCCCACCGCACCAATTTCACAACCGCCCTCCTCCCTAATGCTGGAGATGCTATCCATTTGCCGTCATGCACTGGGCCGTGTGCCTCTTACTCCGTGCTGCTGGAGCTGCCTCGACGACGGCTGCGTGAACCGTACCGGAGCCGATTCACCCGCGCCATTGTTCACGGCGCTGGAGCGGCTGCAACTTCAGATCCGTCCAGAGTCCCGATGCTGCTTCCCCGTAGCCGTTGACCGTCGCAACATCGTTGTTTCCCTGCCGCCGGTCACCACCGCAACCGCGCCGGGCTCACCGACTCGGCAGCTGGACTTGCCTACTTCACCATGCTGCCAGATAGGTCGCACCCTCATCTTAAATCACTTTATTTAGGCGTCAGTTGTCTGAATTTTTATTCTAGGCCAATCGATTCCCAATGGGAAGCAGCACCCCTCGAGGCGGCGGAGCTGCTAGGCTGCCGGTTGGCTGGTGTCTAACATAAGGGTGCGGGGCCGCATGTTTGTCGCGGAAGCAGCGCTTAGATGGCTATGTTTGAGTTGCATGGGTTGAAGGTACTGCCGCCGCTGGATCTGGATGACGGGGAGTCTTCGTGGATTGGCCCGGGGGCGGCGCAACCATGACAGTGCGGTGGGGCGGGGAGCGGGGTTTTGGCTGGGGCCACGGACGGCGGAGGCAAGCTGCTTTGTCGTTGGTCGCTGGCTCTTCGAGGAAGATTCCGAACAGTGTCAGACGGGAGGCACAAGAGGGCCATCAAGCCATCCGGCGTAGATCGGACAGTACCAAAATAAAATAAAATCGTGTAACCCCAATATAGTCTTCAGTCAACAGACGTGTGAGCACTCTCGTACATTGTTGTTGATCTGTTAGTGTATTTCTTCAGATCAAAGAGATATGTCATTCTTAACAATATGCTTATCTGCATCTTCAGCCACAGCGTCTTCTGACTCACAGCAGCTGCTCCAACAAGGGAAGCATACACCAGAAGGGAGCTATAGTCCCCACTCAATAGTTCCCTGCGTAGAATGCGCGTGCCCGACATGGACAACCACAACAACTGCAGGGCCATCGACAAGTCAGCACATGATGCTCACTCCTATGGATGGCGGCCAGATAGGTTGTACCCTCATCTTACTTGTGTGCAACATTTATGGCTTTGTTATTCATCTAAGCATGGAAAATAGATTATCTCATTTCACTGTATATTCATGTTGATCTCTTACGGGTCTTGTTCAGGAGTTAACGTTATTCCATAGTTCAGCTAAGATACTTGTTCTTTAGGTAACGCTGTTCCATAGTTATCATCCATCAGCCAATGCTATCCCACAGGCTGGTGATTATAGAATTATACCACTTCTAGTATTATCTATGTTGTTCTTTAATACTTTTGTGTGCCATCTAGTTAATCTTAAGTACAAACGATACATATTCTATAACTTTCTTCTGTGTTCTCCCTTTAGTTTATGAGACCTGTTGCTGCTAGTTTACCCCAGTCCTACTATTTATGTCATCTCCTACATGAACTCATTACATAAACCTAACTACTAGTTGTCTTCCATGCATGTCAGATATAATTGCACACACGGATATATCCACAAGAACCTCACAGATCAATGTAAAGGCTAATAAACTTGATGTCAATGATACCCAATATGATGGAACATGTAAAGGCAGTTCTTCAGAAGACTTGTAGAAAGGTGATGAATCCTCTTCACCCCACAAGGTCCTTGCTCTAACTTGGCATGTGATATGGGTACAACATGCATATAATGTCCTGTAGTGTATCTACTCTATTGCAATGCCATGTGCTTAGCATGATGATCATGCATGTAAATATGTCATGCCTTCCTGTTTTTCAGTACCTATTCCATTCATGATAACATGTTTTCAAATTCAAGTACTGTCATTCTACTTTATCGTAATGCCATCTGCTTAATTTGGACATCATGCTTCTGAATATCTTACACATTGTTATTCATCAGTATGTACTTCATCTGTCCACCATACCGTGTTTTTTTACATTGAAGTGATGTTCTAGTGCTCTATTGCAATGCCATCTTAGTTTCCCAATCATACACGTGTATGTTGCCTTAGTTTTTTCTATACGTCTTCCGCTAGCATACAGTTTTACATTCAACTAGTGTTTTTTCGCTGTGTTGTCCTGTCGTATCCCTAGCTCTTACGCCATACTCCCTCTGTCCGGATTACATGTTGCTGAAATGGATAAAAATGGATGTATCTAGAACTGAAATACGCCTAGACCCATCCATTTTTTCGAATGGAGGGAATACATGTCACATCCCTAGCTTCTGGTATGCACTAGGCTAGACCTCATGTGAGCATCATGTTTTATTTCAAATGAAATTTGAAATTGAGGAATTTTCAAAGCCTCAGAAACCTTCTAAAAAAATGATCAACATTAAAATCTCCTCAAAGAAGTCCAAGAAAATGTTCCTATTAGTCTCTGAAAATATTGCAAAGAGGTAAAACTCAAAACAATATTTTTGGTATCTCAGAGTTAATTATTCTGGGCCATTTGAATTAATCCAATAACTATTTGCTTTGGATTTATATTTAATATATATTAAATATGACTCCAAATAATTCTGGAAGTTGTGAGTGGCTTTGTATATATTTTAGCAAGCCACATAAAACCCTACAGAATTTATTAAAATGATTTAGTGTCTAAAACTAAATCAAAACAAACTACAGAAAATAAAACAAACAGAAATAAAAGACAGAGGAGAGAAACCTTACCTGGACTTACCTCTCAGCCCACCCGGCCCAAACCTACCTGGCGGCCTAGCTGGCAGGCCCAGCCCACCTCCTCCCCCTTGTCATCTTCCTCCTCTGCCAGGAGGACGAACAGAGGCGAGGCGTGGCGCGCGCCCGAGAGGCCTCGGCCACCTCCTGCTTCCCCTGGCCACCTCCTGCTTCCTCCTCGACGCCCCGGAGACGCCACGC
>NC_057804.1:515170155-515200580 GCF_018294505.1 Triticum aestivum
CCGCTCCCCCTCCTCTGGCTCTCTCTTTCCCTCTCTTCCCTGTGATCCCCGAGCGCAGCCGTCGCCGCCGTTCGCCATAGCCGCAGCCACCAGCCCTCCCTCGCCCCTCCGCCAGTTCCAGAAGCTCCGCCGCTGACCTCTACACCGTCCCCGCCAAGCCACACGAGCGGACGCGCCCTGCAGCGGCTTCCCCGACCTCTTCTTCAAGCTTCGGCCGCCGAGATCGCCGGCGACCGTGTGCCCTCCCTGACGCCTCCCCGAGCTCCCCGAGGCCACCGTCGCAACCCCCGTGAGCTCCTCTCTGTTTCCCCTCTGACCCCCTGCTCGTTCTCGTGCCGTAGCTGCCGCCCCCGCAAGCACCGAGCTCCGGCCATCGCCATAGCCGGCGAACCTCGCGCCCCGGAGCCCTTCCGCTCGCTCCAGTAGCTCCTGCGTGCTCTCCAGGTCCCCAGGGTCCCGACGCGCTCCTCTGCTCTTCGGCTAACGCGCTGCAGCCAGCGCGTCGTGCTGGCCCGAACTCCGGCCGCCGCCTTTGAGCTCGCCGCCGTCGATATAGGTCGCCCCCGGCCTAACTGACCGCACCACTCGACGCGCGGGATCTTCAGCGTCACGTAGCTGCCCTCCGCCGGCCACTTGGTCGCCGGAGGAGGAATTCCAACCCCCTCCGCCGTCTCGGGCTTCACCGGCGACGAGCCGTGGACCAAGTCCGGCGAGTTTGACCCCAGTTGGACGCCCTGACTCAATGACAGGTGGGCCCAGCCCTGTTAGCTAATTAGGATTAGCACTAATCGAATTAGTTAAACTAATTACCCCCCCCCCTGCTAACACTGACATGCGGGCCCAGGCTCCAATTAAACTTAGGTTAGTTAACTGTGTCACTGATGTGTGGTCCCCACATGTCAGGTTTGACCGGACCAGCCCAGTTGACTCTGCTGACGTCACAGTGACGTGGTGCTGACGCCATAATTCATTTTCTGGAATTATTTTAATTCTAAATATTCAGGAAATTTCAGAAAATGCCCTAAACTTCAATAAATCATTGAAAATTAACCGTAACTCCAAATTAGATAAATTATATATGAAAAATTATCAGAAAAATTCAAGGAATCCGTCTGTACCATTTTCATGCATGTTAGAACAACTTATAGCTGCTGTTTAGCACAAATCAATTAAAGGGCATTTAAATAATCACATATGGAGTTTGAATTTGAATCTTGTATTCAAACCAACTTCATTTAATCTGTTGCTAGTTGCATTAGCTCAAAACACATTCATATTGCCATGTCATGAGCATGCATCATATTGTGCATTGCATTGATTGTGTTCCCTTCTGTGTTGCCGGTATTTGTCCCCTCTCGATAGACATGATACCGATGATGTGATCGTTGACACTGATGAAGACTCAATGTTATCTTCAGAAGTGCCAGGCAAGCAAAACCCCCTTGTTCATTCCGATACAATCCCACTCTCTCGCTCCTGCTCTCTTTTACTGCATTAGGACAACAACGATTCATCTGTTACCTGGTGCGGTAGCTGAACCCCTTTATCATTTGCATGACCTGTCATTGCCACAGTAAATAGATGAAACCCACTAGCATGAGTAGGAGTTGTTTGAGCCCTGTTGTGCCTACTCATTCATGCTTGTTTGTCATGCCTGCTACTGCTTAGAGTCGAGTCAGGTCTGATTCATCCGGGATGAATCAGAGGTGTGTGAACATGTCCTACTGTGTGTGAGCTAAGTGTGTGAACACGATTTGGTAAAAGGTAGCGGTGAGAGGCCATGTAGGAGTACATGGTGGGTTGTCTCATTGCAGCCGTCCTCAGGAACTGAGTTCTGTGTTTGTGATCCATGATTCAGCTACTACCATGCATTGGGCCCTGAAATATGACCCCGCTCGACTTCTTATTCACCCTAGTCCTCTGTCCAGGAGTTGCAAGTAGTTTCTGGTGTTTGTTGCTACTGGAGGCTGTGGACAGCACTGACCGTAGGGGTGGGCTGTGATGCGGTAGGTACGTGGCACGGTGTACCGGATGCTCGTTTGGTATCTCGGGAACCCTGTTCACATCGTTTGGGGCTGTGAGCGAAACTCCGGCTGGATCTCCTCATGGATGGAACCCGAATAGGCGATAAACCTGGACTAGAGACTTGAGTGTTTAGGTAGGTCGTGGTCTACACCCACGTCGGCTTTCGCTTGAAGTCTGCCGAGCACATGTCGTGTGCAGACGCTAAGTGGTGGAAACATGTGTGAAGAAGTACACCCCTGCAGGGTTAATATGATCTATTCGAATAGCCGTGTCCGCGGAAAAGGACTTCTGGGTTGCTTATATCAGTTCATAGACAAGTGAAAGTGGATACTCTAAAATACGCAAGATAAGCGTGAGTGCTATGGATGGCGTTCTCGTAGGGAGACGGGAGCGGTTCCATAGTGGTGTATTGGTTGGTGAATATGTGGACTCGTGTGCGCCACCTCAAAAGAGTTACTTGCAGTCGTAGTTCAGGATAGCCACCGAGTCAAAGCTAGCTTGCTGCAGTTAAACCCCACCATCCCTTTGTTGATAATGATGCATATGTAGATAGTTCTGATGTAAGTCTTGCTGGGTACATTTGTACTCACGTTTGCCTATTTTATGTTTTTGCAGAGAGACTTCAGTCTCACTAGTAATTCCGCGTGGTCTTCGACGTTTAGCTTGCTACCTCAGCTACGATCTTGTGCCCTCGGCAGGATCTGGTAGATAGTCAGGCTTCTCAGCCTTTTTCATTTATAGATGTCTGTACTCAGACATGATAGCTTCCGCGTGTGCTTTGATTTGTATGCTCTGAGTGTTGGGTCATGAGACCCCTGTTTGTAATATCTCGCTCCTCGGAGCCTATTGAATAAATACTTGAGTTGTAGAGTCATGTTGTGATGCCATGTTGTATTTGCACATATCGAGCATATTGTGTGTATGTTATTGAAATGCTTGGTATGTGTGGGATCTGACAACCTAGTTGTTTATCCTTAGTAGCCTCTCTTACCGGGAAATGTCTCCTAGTGTTTCCACCGAGCCATGGTAGCTTGCTATTGCTCCGGAACACTTAGGCTGGCCGGCATGTGTCCTTCTTCGTTCCTGTGTCTGTCCCTTCGGGGAAATGTCACGCGATGAATACCGGAGTCCTGTTAGCCCGCTACAGCCCGGTTCACCGGAGTCCTGCTAGCCCAGTGCTACAGCCTGGATTCACTCGCTGATGACCGACACGTTCGATGCTGGGTCATGGATGCCTGTCCCTGTAAGTCTGTGCCACTTTGGGTTTACGACTAGCCATGTCAGCCCGGGCTCCTTATCATATGGATGCTAGCGACACTGTCATATACGTGTGCCAAAAGGCGCAAACGGTCCCGGGCAAAGGTAAGGCGACACCCGTGGGAATACCGTGCGTGAGGCCGCAAAGTGATATGAGGTGTTACATGCTAGATCGATGTGGCATTGAGTCGGGGTCCTGACAATACATGTCAATATGTCATGCCTTTCTATTCTTTAGTACCTATTCCATCTCTCTGTTGTAGCATGATTTATAATTAAAGCACCATTCTTCTATAGAAGGCATGCATGGGGAAGACGACTATGTTAGAACCAGAAGGGTTACAAACAAGGCCTTTGCAAAAGATCCAAACTCTAGGAGATAATAAACCAACTCCAGTTTTTATAGATACTGCTCCAGCACAGAGAAACCCAACTCCTACTGATAATAAGCAGATTCCAGTGGCCAAAGAACCAGTCCGCTCCAGTCCAGCGAAATTATGTCAACTTCATTCTAAGAAGCGTGTGCGTATCCTTGCATCATGAAATTTTATAGCATGTTGATCATATTTTCTACATGTTTCTTACCCATCTCTCTTTTAGAAAATAAGCTTAACAGATAGAAGAATTTCTGCACTAGTATCATATGTGAGGAAAGATTCTTGCAGGAATTCTCTGTGCTCCAATGCAGATGTAAGTACCTATTGTATATCACTATATTTTTATATCAGCATGTATTTTGTTAATCGGCGTGAATCCAACCTTTATCTGATCTAAATTTAGTTGTAGCAAAATGTATGATTAAAGGCCACAATGTTGATTTTTGTAAGGAAAACTGCCTGGTTGTTTTGCATCCTGAGCTGCATGAGTGTACTATCTCATATCAATGGGTTTGAATAGTTTGGTTCTGCAGTGGGTTTTCAGTGTTTTTTTACTGTGTTGTCCTGTCGTATCCCTAGCTCTTACATCATACTCCCTCCGTCCAGATTACATGTCGCAGAAATGGATAAAACTGGATGTATCTAGAACTGAAATACGCCTAAACACATCCATTTATTTCTGGATGGAGGGAATACATGTCAATATGTCATGCCTTTGTATTCTTCAGTACCTATTCCATCTCTGCTGTAGCATGTTTTATAACTGAAGCACCATTCTTCTATATAAGGCATGCAAGGGGAAGTCGGCTATGTTAGAATCTGAAGGGTTACAAACCAGGTCTTTGCAAAAGATCCAAACGCCAGGAGATAAAAAACCAACTCCATTTTTCATAGATACTGCTCCAGCACAGAGAAACCACCCTCCCATTGATAATTAGCAGATTCTAGTGGCGAAAGAACTAGTCCACTCCAGTCCAGCAAAAGAATGTCAACTCCATTCTAAGAAGCGTGTGCGTATCTTCGCATCATGAAATTTTATAGCATTCTGATCATATTTTCTACATGTTTCTTACCCATCTCTCTTTTAGAAAATAAGGTTAAATGATAGAGGACTTCCTCCATTGGGATTGTATTCGAGGAAAATATCTTGCGGGAATTCTCTGTGCTCCAATGCTGATGTAAGTACCTGTTGTATATCACTATATTTTTACATCAGCATGTATTTTGTTAATCGGCGTGAATCTAACCTTTATCTGATCTAAAATTAGTTGTAGCAAAATGTTAAAGGCGCCAATGTTGATTTTTTAAGGAAAACTTCCTGGTAGTTTTGCATACTGAGCGGCATGAGTGTACTATCTCATATCATGCACATTACTGAATTGTAGTGCTTCTCTGGTTGCCCATTCATTCATTGTGTCAATGTTGCTTTTGTATTACGTTATCTGGCTGATTATAGCTATGCCATATTGTGTTAATTTAGTGTAGGCTAGTTTCCCAAAAGTTGGTTGTTTCAATGTTGCTTTCCTATTATCTAACTTGGCCAATGATAGGAATGCTAGTGTGTTAATTTGGTGCAGGCTGCTGAAGATAAGAAGACAAACTCTGAAAACAGCAAGGCAACCCCATTGTTTGTTTCCAATAAATCTAGGCCAGGTAATATGGCAATAACTCATGATTAATCTGTTTGGTTCCCCTCCTAATTTATGTTATGATGCAGTGGTCGAGACACTCTCCACTATCAATAATACAAGACTGCCAAAATCGTCATCTGAATCTATTCAGTATCCTCTATCTCGAATGCAACGGAATAAATGTATGTTTGTGAATGGCTGAAGCAATGATGGAAATGGTGGATGAATCAGAGGTGCAGAGTCGTACGACACAACAACTGATCAATATTTTCAGAGACAGTGTAGCAAAGTAGCAAGAACTTGCCCACATGCTTATGGGTGTCATTTGTGCCGAGGTTGCAGATTGTGACATTGTAGATGGTTAGGTTCTGCTCTTTTATTTGCACTAGCATCAATCTTTGATTGCCCAGTGGATGTAATTTCCTTTAATATATGCTGGATGTGCAACGTTATTCCCTATATGCCGTACCTTTGCTTGATTGGTTTTGGTCCTGTGCATAATTGCTCGTCGTAATGGGCTCAAATTATCTAATTTGGCCTAAAGACAAGTACGAACTTTAGTGGGCCCATTAAGATAATGGGTCGTTACTAGGCCGAAAGTTAATGGTCGGTCCTCTTACCTCCCGAGTCGTTAACAGGCCATCGAAGCGGGCAATAGGTGGGCCCAATTGATTTCACGGGCCGTTAACAGGCCGTTACTAAGTTTGGGCTACATATGGCCCAACTATACTATAGGCCTTTAGCAGGCCGAAAGAGAGCATGGGACACTAAGAGGGTGAAAGTCAGGTCGTATTGTAAATGGCCCAACTGTGTAGTGGGCCTTTTAGCAGGCCGAAAGAGAAACCGGGCTGGTATTGGACCATGAAGGGCATGGGCCATTAACAGGCCAAAACTAAGGTCCGACTACAAATGGCCCAACTCATTTATGGTCCGTTAACAGGCTGAAAGGCACACATGGCCGGGAATTGGCCCAACACTTAAATGGGTCGCTAAAAGGCCAAAACTCAGGTTCGACTACAAATGGCCCAACTGATTTATGGGCCGTCAATAGGCTGAAAGAGACACTAGTCCAAAAATTGGCCCAACACTTAAATGGGCCGCTAAAGGCCGAAACTCAGGTCTGACTACAAATGGCCCATCTGATTTATGGGCCGTCAACAGGCTGAAAGACACACTGGGCCGGAAATTAGCCCAACATTTAAATGGGTTGCTAAAAGGCCGAAAGATGTACATCCTGAAAATTGGCCCATCCATTGAATGGGCCGTTAACAGGCCGAAATCTCATTGGGCCGATATTGAGCCCAAATATATAACAGGCTGTTAACGGGCTCGAACTGATGATGGGCTGCAATGGTGTCAAATCATTAACGGGTCGTTGACGGGCCTAATTGGCACATCTCGTATGGGTCGTGGGCTTAAATGGACCTGACACAAGTAGGCCTTATATGGTCCGGCCTGCTAATTTTTACTGGGCCGGCCTTTTTCACCGAATGGGCCACTGTTGGGCCGTGCCATGTGTCGACCTATCATAGGCGCCTCTTGTCTAATGAGTGGATGACATCTGTCCCAAAGGTGAGGCAACATGTGTTTCCTGCGGCCAATAATGATTTTACACGTGGAAAATCCCCATTGGTCCGGGCTGTTAACGGGTTATCGGATCCAAAACCAGACCCGATAGCTTAACGGTGTTCCGTTACGGTGGAAGCCACGTGTCGGTCACCCTTGACGAAAGCACTTCTGTGACGCGCGAATTATCGTCATGGAAGTGGACACTTCCATGATGATAATTTTGGTTATGTCATGGAACACTTCTACGACAGCACAGGTATGACTATATTGATTCTGTCATAAAATCGTCATGGATGTACATGCATGACAAAAAACGCGACCTACTGTGACAAACACGTATCATCACGGAAGTTTATAGGTTTTGTAGTGTTGCAGGGTCATTTGAGAGAGACCATCTTCATCCTACACCTCTCACCGATTAATAAATCTTAGGTCATCCACTTGAGGGAAAATTGCTACTGTCCTACAAAACTCTGTGCTTGGAGGCCCAACACGTGTCTACAAGAATAAAGTTGTGTAGTAGACATCACCCACCTCCTGAGCTACACGAGAGGCATAAATCCCCCCATAAAAGTGGCCACTATCAGCATTGCGTTGCAACCTTTGTGCAATGATTGTTCCAAGATTATAATGTTTAATTGTTGTCAGATCAATGTGTATGAGGCTCAAGTTAGGGGCACATGGTGCACTGCAATCTTTTTTGCCCATGATGCATTTGCCATTAAAGAGTGCAAAGTAATGAATTGATGGGAAATGTATACTCTTTATTCTACCTTGTGTCGCACCTGTATCCTCATCATAATAGAGACTAGTGAAAAATGACTCATACTTAGATTTTGGTGGTTCATCCAGTGAACCCCAATATGGAATTTTACATGCAAGACAGAACGCTTCTAGAGGTATGGTGAAAGCATTATTATAAAGGCTAAATGAAACTGTAGGCTCACAAGGATGATATTTATATTTCTTAGTGAACTTCTCTATGAGGCTGAGATGTTGGATGCACTTATCTGCAATGAAGGAAGCGAGCTCAGTGTTGTGAACATACTGCTCACATTCTTCCTTGATACATGCACCAACCATGAACCCGTTACACGGCCATAGGCACGATTTGGTATCGGCATCCCACATCAAGCTTGCACTTGGTTCAAGATAGGACAGTTGAATCAAGCTTCCGCTCGATGATGCCTATGAGGACCTTCTCCTCGAAGAGCTCCTGAAGAGGTGCATTTTTATTTGTGAACAATTTTTGAAAAAATTTGGGACACAAAGTTTTTGTCAAACAAAACTTCACAAGATTGATAGCAACTACGCATATGGATGTCTAAAGGAAAAATCAAGTATTTAAACTACTTAGAACTTTAAGAATTCAACATGCAAGATCATTTATAGTAGCACCAAGAGTAGCTAATTTTTCAAAATATAAACCACTAGATAAAAACCAAGTAGAGCAATGGAGAAGTCACATACCAAGTAGCATTCCCCCAAAACAGTTTTGAAAACGGAGCTTCAAGTAAAGAGATCGAAATCCGCGGGCTTGAGAGCAAGAACACCTGAGAGAGAGAGAGATAGCAATGGTGATTTTTTCTGGAGGTAGGTGATGACATGGGCTAAAGGGACAAGTGGGGGGGGGGGGGCACGTGGGGCGCACTACCCACCAGGGCGCGCCTGGGGTAGCTGGCGCGCCCTGGTGCCTCGTGGGTACGAGGGGCACCCCCCTCTGGTGTTATTTGTATAAAAAATTCAGAAATATTCAGAAAAAAGTGTGCTAAAGTTTCAAGGCATTATGAGCACTTTTATTTTTGGGCACTTTTTTATTGCACAGAAAATTTAGTAAACAGGATAAACATGGCATTTTATTTTATGTAACTAAAAATAACAAAAAAATAGAAAGTGGGGACAGAAAGTTGTGCTTACTAAATTCATCAACCCCATGCCTCTCAAAAATATTTCATTGATAAGGTTGACCAAGTCTTATTAACAACCACTTTCGGTTAGCATGAAGCCGAAGAATTTTCGTAAAACACTAAGTTACCCCAACGGGGATATGCATATCCCCAACAATAAGTATTCCATATTTCTTTTTGGCAGTAGGAAGGGGAAGTTCGAAGCTTCCAATAGTAAGTGTCGGATATTTTTCAATCACATTAATACCATTCACTTGGAGTTGTTTCTTCAAAAAATGCAGCGTATGCTCATTGCCATTGATATGAAAGGTGACTTTGCTTTTCTTGCTATCAATAACAGCCCTTGCGGTATTCAAAAAGGGTCTACCAAGGATAATCAACATGTTATCGTACTCGGGCATCTCAAGTATAACAAAGTCTGTTAAGATAGTAAAATTTGCAACAACAACGGTCACATCCTCACAAATACCGATAGGTATGGTAGTTGATTTGTCAGCCATTTGCAAAGATATTTCAGTAGGTGTGAGTTTATTTCAAGAGAAAGGCATAACACTAACACCACATTCTAAATCACATAAAGCAGTTTTGACATAATTTCTTTTAATGAGCAAGGTATAGTTGTTAGCAAGCATGGTGGAGATTTCAGCTTCAGGTATTTTTATTTTATTAGTGATAATGTCTTTCATACATTTTGCATAAGGGGCCATCTTTAAAATATGAGTCAAGCGAGTACGCAAAAAGATTGGCCTAAGCATTTCAGTAAAGCGTTCAAATTCTTCATCATCCTTTTTCTTAGAAGGTTTAGGTGCTGAACCCATGGCTCTCTTTTAACGTACCATTTATTTTTGGGTTGTGGGTTATCAACATCAATAGCAGGTTCTATTTCAACATTATTATCTGGTTCTTTTTCATTGTCTGGTTGAGCAACTTCATGGACATCATCATTATCATTTTCATTATCACTAGGTGAATGTTCAATACCAGATTGGGTTTCAGCATCAAAGATAGAGACATCATTGTTATCTTCAGAAGGTTTTTCTATCTCAGGTTCACTAGAGGTATGCAAAGTCCTATCATTTTTATTTTCCTTTTTTTAGAAGTACTAGGTGCATCTGTATTAATTCTTTGAGAGTCTTGTTTAATTCTTTTAGGGTGTCCCTAAGGATAAAGTGGTTCCTGAGTCATTTTGCCTCCTCTAGTTGCTACTCTAACAGCATAATCATTCATATTATTATTAATTTCACTAAGCAATTCTTTTTGGAAGTTAGGAACTTGTTCTAACTGGGATTGTACCATATAGGCATGTTTTACTACACCTCTAACATCATTTGTGATTCTAAATAACAAGCAGTCAGTCAAGCGAGCAATCATATCAGAATTTTGTTTTAATTGTTTCATAACATTTGCATTGAAGTGATCTTGTTTCCTAATGTAGTTGTCAAATTCTTATAAGCATTGACTAGGATGTTTATTGTAAGGGATGTCACCTTCATCAAACTTTAATAAATAATTTACCTCTACCACCTGTGGTGGTAATGTGTCAAGACCGTGTATTTCTTCAATAGGTGGTAAATTCTTAACATCCTCCGCTTTAATACTTTTTTCCTTCATACATTTGGTTGCCTCTTGCATATCTTGAGGACCGAGAAATAATATACCCCACTTCTTTGGAGTGGGTTTAGGAGGTGGTTCAGGAAGTGTCCATTCATCATAATTCTTCAATATATTATTCAATAATTCATTAGCTTGTTCAACAGTTCGTTCCTTGAAAACACAACCAACCCAACTATCTAGGAGGTCCCTGGAAGCATCGGTTAGTCTATTATAGAAGATATCAAGTATTTCATTTTTCTTAAGAGGATGATCAGGCAAAGCATTAAGTGATTGGAGAAGCCTCCCCCAAGCTTGTGGGAGACTCTCTTCTTTAATTTGCACAAAGTTAAATATTTCCTGTAAGACAGCTTGTTTCTTATGAGCAGGATTTTTTTCCTGAAAATTAATAAATGATATCCTGGGGACTACGCATACAACCAGGAGCAAGAGTATAGTACAACATCTTGGCGTCACCTTTGAGAGAGAAACGAAATAACTTAAGAATATAGTAGTATCAAATTTTTTCCTCATAAGCAAATAGGGTGGCTATATCATTTAATTTAGTGAGATGTGCCACAATAGTTTTAGTTTCATAGCCATGGAAAGGATCAGATTCAACCAAAGTAATTAACTCTGGGGCGACAGAGAATTCATAATCCTTATCGGTAACAAAGATAGGTGAAGTAGCAAACTTAGGATCACACTTCATTCTAGCATTCAAAGATTTTTCTTTCAACTTGCATAATAATTTCTTTAGATCATGTCTATCCTTGCAAGCAAGAAAGTCTCTAGCTACATATCCATCCATAACATAACCCTCAGGTATCTTAGGCAATTCAAATCAAGGAGAGCTAGGTCTAATAGGTGTTTCATAGTTTTTAGTTTCAAAGACTTCATCAGTTTCAGCAATTTCATCAGTTTTAGCATTCTCAGTATTTTTTGCTCTAGCAAGCTGTTCATCAAGGAATTCACCTAGTGGCACATTATCATCTAGGAGAGTACTAACATCATCATAAGCATAATTCATAGCATAAGTGGCATCATCAATAACTTGCTACATATCATGATTAATAGATGTGGTGGTGTTGCAAGCTTACTTAAGATAGAAGGTGAATCAAGTGCAGAGTGTGATGGCAGTTCCTTATCTCCCATCGTCTTAGAGAGAACGATCTTGGTTCTAGGATCTTTCAGATTTTTCATAGTGATAAATAGATACAAATCCCAAGTGACTCAACAAATATAGCTATGCTCCCCAGCAACGGCGCCGGAAAAAGGTCTTGATAACCCACAAGTATATGGCATCGCAACCGTTTTCGAGGGTAGAGTATTCAATCCAAATTTATAGTTTCGACATAATGGAAGACAAAGGATATTTATAAGTATTAGCAGTGGAGTTGTCAACTCAACCACACCTGGAGATTAAACATCTACAGCAAAGTGATCAGTAGCATAGTGATATGACAATTTGATAGTAGTAGCAGCAGCAATAGTAAGAGTAATAGTGATAGCAATAATTTTGTAGCAGTTGTAACAGTAGCAATAGCAATAGTAACTTAGCAAGAACAATATGTGAAATACTCCTAGGCATTGGATCGGTGATTTCGTTGGATAATATTCATCATATAATAGTCATAGCCTAGGGCGACACAGAACTAGCTCCAGTTCATAAATATAATGTAGGCATGTATTCCGTAAATATTCATACATGCTTATGGAAAAGAACTTGCATGACAACTTTTGTCCTACCCCCCCCCCCCCGTGGCATCAGGGTCCATAAGGAAGCTAAAGGATATTAAGGCCTCCTTTTAATAGAGAACCGGAGCAGAGCATTAACACATATTGAATACATGAACTCCTAAAACTACGGTCATCACCAAATAGTATCCCAATTACTATCACCCTAGGGTTTACAGATCATAACACGTACCAGGTGCAGATGACTTGCGAGATCGAAGCAAGAACATATAGATATAATGGTGAAAACATAAACGGTTCAGCTCTAAAATCATGTCACTCGGGCCCTAGTGACAAGCATTAAGCATAGCAAAGTCATAGCAACATCAATCTCAGAACATAGTGGATACTAGGGATCAAGCCCTAACAAAACTAACTCGATTACATGATGAATCTCATCCAACTCCTCACCGACAAGCGAGCCTACGAAGGAATTACTCACTCCCAGTGGGGAGCATCATGGAATTGGTGATGAAGGAGGGTTGGTGATAACTAAAACTGAAGATTCCCCTCTTTAGAGCCCCAAGCGGGCTCTAGATCCGGCCTCCCGATGAAGAACAAGAGGTGACGACGGCTCTGTATTGTAAAATGTGATGAAACTTACTCTCTTATTTTTTGTGGAAAAATAGGATTTCATAGCATCGGAACTAGGGCCAGTGGAGCTCCGAGGGCCCCACTACCTACCAGGGTGCGCTAGAGGGGGTGACGCGCCCTGGTGTCTTGTGGGCAGCCTGCCCCCCCCCCTCCAGTGGGCCTTGGTTCAGTATTTTTATTGATTATGAAATAATTCTTTAAAAAGTTTCATCCAATTTTGAGAACTTTTATTTCTGCAGAAAAACAACACCATGGTAGTTCGACTGAAAACAACATTAGTCTGGGTTAGTTTCATTGAAACCATGCAAATTAGAGTCCAAAACAAGAGCAAAAGCGTTAGGAAAAGTGGATACGATGGAGACATATCAGTCTTTAGCTTGATAGATGAGTTCCGATTCATTGTTCTGATTTTGATTTTGAAGTCTTCGGCTCGGCCGACAAGTTCTACTCGGGATATGACCCCACCGCACGAGGCTTCTAGATCCTTTCCTTGAATGTTGTGCAGTCTGGGGAATTGAGCCGCTTTATGGAAGTATGTCGAAGCGTCATCCCTTTCCTCTTAATTTAACGGGCATATAGTCCTAATTGCGGCAAAGCACATCTTGACCTTCCCTCTCTGCAATCCGGTGTAGATTTCCCTTTCTCCCCCAAGGTCGAACCTCGAGAGCCTTTTTAGAAATGGCAAGCGATGCAGGCTCCTCAAAACGACCCCACAGTCCCCTCAAGGGCGACTGCGGAAGTTGCTCTGTCTCGCACCTTCAATAACTCGCCACCCAGGGCTATCTGCCAGAATCAGATTTGGCCTCCACTCGCCCAAGCTTAATATCCGTGGATGGGCGGGCGCATGCTGATGGCCATCCCATCCCTCATGGGCATGAGCGGGTATGTTTTGTCCCTTTTCTTCTCCGCGGCCTGGGTTTTCTTGCTATGCATCACTTTCTTTGGGGCCTGCTCGAATTCTTTGGGATCGAACTCCATGACATTACCTCAACTCCATTTTACATATCGTGGGGTTCGTCGCCCTTTGTGAAATGCCCCTGAGATGTGCAGCACACTTCGGGCTGTGGAGGAAGTATTTCTATATGATGCCCTGCTTCCGAACCCGGAAGCTACTCAAAGTGGGTGTGGCCAAGGTCAGCCGAATAGCAGGGACCGACTACCCTAAAGGCACTCCCGGAGAGGATGTGTACACTAGGGTGTCCGAGTGGTTTTATATGGATGACGTCCCGCTGCATGACCTGGTCCGGCCCAGTCTCCCAGCCTTCTCCTCAGGGCCCCCCAAGAAGCATTACAACTAGAGGCCATGGAGCGCTGCTCAAGAGGACGATGCCGATGTAGCTCGCCTGGTAGCTCAAGTAAAGCTTTTGTCAAGTATCGGCCTCACCATCATAGATTTGGCGATGGTAATCAACCGAAGAGTCCAACCACTTCGATAGAGCCAGCACCTGATGTGCATGTACAATGGAACTTACGACCCCACCTGATCAATTCAGGAGGGCTTCAAAGATCAAACAGCCTTTGGGACAGCTTGGGCCGAACTATGCCAGGGAGAGGCGGCGAAATTTGTGAAGTGCAAGTTCAAGGATGGGCTCTCTTACTACAACCCCGTTGATATAGTAAGTCATTCCTAAACTTGCTCGTCTACCCGAGCTGTTTTGACTTCACATTTTCTAATCAATTACCCAATGTATCTCAACAGAGATGGAGGCACTAGGTCGAGACCCCAAGCTGCCCTGCGCTCAAGCTGGGGTTGTATCAATGGGACAACGGTCCCGGCTTCCATGAAGATGAAGAATTGTCCACGACAACAGAGATGGAGGCACTAGGTCGAGACCCCAAGATACCCTACGCTCGAGCTGGGGTTGTATCAATGGGGCAACGGTCCCGGCTTCCATGAAGATGAAGAATTGTCCACCATATACAACGGAGGGACATTTTACCAAGAGAGCCTTGATGGCTCAAAGGTGGTTATCATTCCTGATTTGTCGGGAATGCAATCGTCTTTGTCGGTAAAACCTTCTCCTACCTCTACTCGAAAGAGAACTTCAAGTCATGAGGCGCCAGGCACCCTGACTTCTCTTCCTAAGGGCCGACATTCTAAAACTCGCGCAGCAATACGAGTCCTTCCAAGGCCCCCTTGTCGGAAACACAAGGAGCTCGGCATCAACAGTGATAGCGTAGGCGGAGCACGACGCCTCTTCCCCGCACAGGTAGCATTCTTGTTATTTTCCCTGAGGGCAGTTCCTCGTAGATTAAAATTCCCTCATATCCTTTACATGCAGTCTACCCATCCTACTGCCACGGAGGAGGCGAGCGCCATAGGGACCCCAGTTCCGAGGGGTGGCACCGAACCCGCTCATATCCCGGGGACGCTCTAAAAGTACTTCAGCCAAAGGATGCGGTGACCTGCTCAGTGATACATCTCCATCCTATCTACTTTTCCAAACTCTTTTGCCCTTGATTTGGACTCTAATTTGCATGATTTGAATGAAACTAACTCGGACTGATGTTGTTTCCAGCAGAATAGCCATGGTGTTATTTTTGTGCAGAATTAAAAGTTCTCGAAATGACCTGAAACTTCATGGAGATTATTTTTGGAATAAATAAAAAATATTAGCAAAAGAATCAACCAGAGGGGACCCACACCCTATCCACAAGGGTGGAGGGCACACCCACCCCCTGGGGCGCGCCCTGTAGTCTTGTGGGTCCCACAGACCTCCACTAACCTCAACTCCAACTCCACATATTCATGTTTGGGGAGAAAAAAAATCAGAGAGAAGGATTAATCGCGTTTTACGATATGAAGCCGCCGCCACCTCCTGTTCTTCCTCGGGAGGGCACATCTGGAGTCCGTTTTAGGCTCCGGAGAGGGGAAATCATCATCATCAACCATCCTCCATCACCAATTTCATGATGCTCACCACCGTGCGTGAGTAATCCCATAGTAGGATTACTGGATGGTGATGGGTTGGATGAGATTTACCATGTAATCGAGTTAGTTTTGTTAGGGTTTGATCCCTAGTATCCACTATGTTCTAACATTGATGTTGCTAGGACTTTGCTATGCCTAATGCTTGTCACTAGGGCCCGAGTGCCATGATTTCAGATCTGAACCTATTATGTTTTCATTAATATATTTGTGTTCTTGATCCTATCTTGCAAGTTATAGTCACCTACTACGTGTTATGATCCGGCAAACCTGGAGTGACAATAGTCGGGACACTTCCCGGTGATGATTGTAGTTTGAGAAGTTCATGTAGGAGGCCTTAATATCCCTTAATTTCCAATAGGACCCCGCTGCCATGCGAGGGTAGGAAAAAAGAATGTCATGCAAGTTCTTTTCCATAAGCACGTATGACTATATTCAGAATACATGCCTACATTATATTGATGAATTGGAGCTAGTTCTGTTTCACCCTATGTTATAACTGTTGCATGATGAATGCTATCTGGGATAATTATCCATCATTGATCTATTGCCAACCTGTCTCATGTTGATCTTTGCTAAGTTACTTTTCCGTTGCCACTGTTATGATTGCTACAAAACTGCTACTGTTAGTTTTGCCACTATTACTGTTAGTTCCATACTACTTTGCTACTAAATATTTTGCTGTAGATATAAGTCTTTGAGGTGTGGTCGAATTGATAACTCAGTTGCTAATACTTGAGAATATTCTTTGGCTCCCTTTGTGTCGAATCAATAAATTTGGGTGGAATACTCTACCCTCGAAAATTGTTACGATCCCCTATACTTGTGGGTTATCAAGACCTTTTTCTGGCGCCATTGCAGGGGAGCATAGCTCTATTCTCTGAGTCACGTGGGTTTTATATCTGTTGATTACTATGAGGAATTTGAAAGATCAAAGAACCAAGATTTTTCCCTTAACTACGAGGGAGGTAAGTAACTACCGTCTAACTCTGTACTTGATTCACCTTCCGTTTTGAGTAAACTTGTGACACCTACACCTGCTATTGATTATGACATGTCACATGTTACTGATGATGCCACTTCTGCTATGCATGATGCTTATGATGAAATTATTTCTTTGCTTGATAATTCTGTGCCACTAGGTGAATTTCTTGATGAACAACTTGCTAGGGTTAGAGAGAATGAAATTACTGAAACTGATGATATTATTGAAACTGAAGATTATGATTCTCCCCCTAGATATGAATTGCCTATTGTACTTGAGGGTTATATTATGGATGAAGAAACTTGTAGAGACTTTCTTGCTTGCAATATAGAGATGATCTTAAGAAACTGTTAGCTAAGCTGAAACAAAAGTCTTTGAATGCTAGAATGAAATATGATCCTAAGTTTGCTACTTCACCTATATATCTTTGTTACAGATAAGGATTATGAATTCTCTATCGATGCTGAGTTAATTACTTTGGTTGAATCTGATCCTTTCTATGGTTATGAATCTGAAACTGTTGTGGCACATCTTACTAAATTGAATGATATAGCTACCCTATTTGCTCATGAGGAAATTTTTTGCTATTACTATATTCTTAAGTTGTTTCCTTTTTTTTAAAGAGTGATGATAAGTTATGGTTTGATTCTCTTGCTCCTAGTTGTGTGCGTAGTTCCCAGGGTACGATTTACTACTTCTCTGAAAAATATTTCCCTGCTCATAAGAAACCATCTGCTCTGAAGGAAATACTTAACTTTGTGTAATTTGAAGAAGAGAGTCTCCCACAAGCTTGGGGGAGGCTTCTCCAATTACTTAATGCTTTTCCTTATCATCCTCTCAAGAAAAATGAAATACTTGATATCTTTTAGAATGGACTAACCGATGCTTCTAGGGACCACCTAGATAGTTGTGCTGGTTGTGTTTTCAGGGAACAAACTGTTGAGCAAGCTGAATTGCTATTGAATAATATATTGAGAAATAATAATGATTGGACACTTCCTGAACCAACTCCTAAGCCAACTCTAAAGAAAAGGGGTATTCTATTACTCAGTCCTGAAAATATGCAAGAGGCAAAGAAATCTATGAAAGAAAAAGGTATTAAAGCTGAAGATGTTAAGAATTTACCGCCTATTGAAGAGATACATGGTCTCGATAACCCGACACAGGTAGTAGATGTAAACTCTCTTTATAGATTTGATGAAGGTTATATTCCACATAATAAGTCTGCTAGTCAATGCTTGGATGAGTTTGATAATTTTAGTGTTAAACAAGAAAATTTCAATGCTTATGTTAGTAGACAATTAAAATGTAATGCTTACACGGTTGACCACTTGGGCTTATTAGTAAACATGCTTCCATGGTTACAACTCAAGTAGAACAAGCACTTAAGGAACAAGATGATTTGCTTAATGAGTTGAATAGTAAAAAAATGATAATGCTATTATGGTTATGACTAGAGGTGGTAAGATGACTCTGGAACCTTTGTGTCCCGAGGTCCATCCTAAGAGAGTTGAGCAAGATTCTCAGAGAACTAATACTGATGCACCTAGTCCTAGTAATAATAATAATAAGAAGATTTATATGACTTTGCATGCTTCTAGTGAACCTATTATAGATACACATGAGAATCCCAATGATATATCTATTTCTGATGCTGAGACACAATCTGGTGATGAACATGAACCTAGTGCTAATGTTAATGATGTTCATGTTGATGCTAAACCTAGTAATAATAATGATGTGGAAGAAGAACCCATAGTCGATCTTGATAACCCACAAGCAAAGAATCAACGTTATGATAAGAGAGACTTCGTTGCTAGGAAGCATGGTAAAGAAAGAGAACCATGGGTTCAAAAACCCATGACCTTTCCTCCTAAACCATCCAAGTAAAAGGATGATGAGGATTTTGAGCTCTTTGCTGAAATGATTAGACCTATCTTTTTGCGTATGCGTTTGACTGATATGCTGAAAATGCCTCCTTATTCTAAGTATGTGAAAGATATTGTTACAAATAAAAGAAAGATACCAGAAGCTAAACTTTCCACCATGATTGCTAATTACACTTTTAAGGGTGGAATGCCAAAGAAACTTGGAGATCCAGGAGTACCAACTATACCATGCTCCATTAAAAGAAACTATGTTAAAACTGCTTTATGTGATCTAGGAGCCAGTGTTAGTGTTATGCCTTTCTCTTTATATCGTAGACTTATATTGAATAAGTTGACACCTATTGAAATCTCTTCACAAATGGCTAATAATTTAATTGCTATTCCCATCGATATTTCCGAGAATGTGCCTGTTGTGGTTGCAAACATTACTATCTTAATGGAATTTGTTATTCTTGATATTCCTGAGGACGATAATATGTCGATCA
Organism: Triticum aestivum; assembly: GCF_018294505.1. NCBI lineage: Eukaryota > Viridiplantae > Streptophyta > Magnoliopsida > Poales > Poaceae > Triticum > Triticum aestivum. The sequence continues at coordinate 515,189,131 of NC_057804.1, forward strand.
TCCTTGGTAGACCTTTTTGAATATTGCAGGGGCTGTTATTGATTGCAACAAAGGAAATGACACTTTTCATGTTAATGGTAATGAGCATACCGTAAACTTTCCAAAGAAACAACCTCAAGTTCATAGTATCAATTCTATTGAAAAATTTCCAACTATTACTATTGGAGGTTTTGAATTTCCTCTTCCTACTATCAAAAAGAAATATGATATTCTTATTGTTGGGGATATGCATATCCCCGTTTAGGTAACCTAGTGTTATTCGAAAATTCTCCAGTTTCATGTCATTCGAAAGAAGTTTGTTAATAAGACTTGATCAACCTTGTTAATGGATTCCTTTTGATGAGCATGAGATGGATGAATTTAGATGGCACAACTTTCTGTACCTATCTTTTACTTTCTGTTATTTAGAATAAATAAATCAAAAACAATATTATCTGTCTGTTTTCTGAATTATCCCTGAAATAAAAAATGTCTTGAAAATAAAAGTTCTCCAAATGCCCTAAAAATTTAGTATGATTTTTTATAGAATATTTGAGAATTTCTGCACTGAACATGCACCAGGGGGCTCCACCAGTGGGCCACAAGGGTGGAGGGCGAACCCTGTCTTGTGGGTCCCACGTGGGCCCCCTCCACTTATTCGAGCACCCATCCACTTCGTCTTCTTCTAGAAAAAATCACCCCGTAGCTCAAACCCGTGTTCTTGCTCATCTTACTGCGATTTTCGATCTCCTTGTGCAAAGCTTCATTTGCAAAACTGCTTTGGGGGATTATTCTACAGTATGTAACTCCTCCAATGGTCCAATTAATTTTTGTTCTAGTGCTTTATTTATTGCAAATTTTTGCTGCCGTGGTGACCTTGTTCTTGAGCTTGCATGTCAAATTTATATGGTCCAAAGTAGTTTTGATGCGTGATTTAGCCTCTAGATACTTGTAGGAGTAGTTGTTATCAATCTTGTTAAATTTGGTTCACTTTTATTTTGAGTTACTAAAAAATTTAGAAATTTTTCATCGGAAGAAAAATGTCTAGGAAAATGTACCAAGGTGGTTCTTCGAGGAAGCAAGCACCGAGGCTCGCGATACGTGAGCCAGACATTGAACCACCAAGGGAATCTCAAGTGTGGCCTTGTGAATGGCCGTCGAATGAATTTATGCTTCATGCAGGTTTCAAGGATGAATTTTATGCATACGTACAAAATGCCGGCCTTGAGGACTTCGTGTCAGATAAATGCCAACAATACTGTTACCTCACTGACACCTTTGTGCGGAGGTTTGAGTTTTCATCTAAGCGCAATACTTATACTATATTATTTGATCTTTATGATGAATCATATACCATGGACCTTGAGGATTTTAATACTGCTTACAAAATCCCATAGTGGGGCCTTCTTAGTGAGACTCACAAAGCTGAATACAATGATTTCCTTGCTAGTATCACTATGGGAGAAACTAGAAATATCACACAAGCTACCATAGGGAGCATTCACTTTCCTGCCATACATTACTCTGCTCTCGTTATAGGTAGGTGCATTAACGCTAAACATGATCATTTCCACCTTCGCATTCCAGATCTTAGTGTCCTCAAGTGTGCGGTGTTAGGTGATAAGCGATATAACATGGGGGCTATTATTGCAAGGAGGTTACATGTCAATGTTAAAGAGGGAGATTTATTTGGTGCAATTTATGAAACTCGTTTAGCTAATTATCTTGGTGTACCCATAAGAGGGAATGATATTGATTTTCCACCTACTTCTCTAGATTAAAATGCTATGGTGCACTAATAATTTCTTGAGAGGAACGAACAGTCCCTCTAGTACCGACTAAACTTTGACAGACAGTGTGCTGTCCATGTTACCCTTCTGGTCCTGCCTTCTTTAACTTTCAGGTAAATGGGAGATATTTTATACTTAGAGACGAGGCGAAGGAGTATGAGAGAACAGCGGAGGCCGCACGCCACAAAGAAGTAGCTCGCCAAACAGTAGCTGCCGCGGCACAGTACAACCCCAACTATCATTTCGGATATCATCTGGGCCAGTGGTGGCCTTAGACCAACTTAGGCCAAAAGCCTAAGCTTCGGGCAGTATATATTTCTCACCGACATTACATTCATGTTCACACATACATTCCAGTTGTCAGTGTTCATACTTTTTCATTGTAATATCCATGTTAATTTATACCTTTTTCTTACTTTCTTTTTGCATGTTTGAAAAACTTTGAGAAAAGTTAAAAAAAATTAGTTGTAGCTCCTGCTTAGTTTACTTTCCATGCTTAGTTCTAGTATTAAAAGAAAACCCAAAAAGTTTTCTCGTTCTTATTTTGCTTGTTGGGAGCTTTCCGTGTAAATAGTTTTTCTCATTCTTGTTTTACTTCCTATAGAAAAACAAAAACTCCAAAAACATTTCAGTGTATTTCTTTGAAATTCTTTTCTTTTCTTTGAGGGTCGGGAGGAGAAGACCATGATGAAAATGTTGACTGGCTCTCATATGCATTATTGTTGATCTAACAAAGAGCCCATATTACCTTGTCTTATCCTTCGAATAAATGTTTGAAGATTCCAGCTTAGTCCAATGCACGTGCACTATTATTATTATCCACACCGTTCTGTCATGCAAGTGAAAGGCAATAATGATGATATATGATGAAATGATTGAGATGAGGAAAAGCTTGTATGAACTCGTCCGATCTAGTTTTTGTAAATATGATTAGTTCATCGTTCCTGATTCATCCCATTATGAATGAAACATGTTAGCAATGACAATTAGAGATTATAGTAATTCATGCCATGCTTAAGTAGCTAGGATTTTATAATGGTTTACCTTGCGTGCCAACATGCTTTTAAAATGGTTATGATGTAGTATGATAGGATTGTATCCTCCTTTGAATGATTCGAGTGGCTTGACTTGGCACATGTTCACACATGTAGTTCAAACAAAATCAACATAGCCTCCATGATATTTATGTTCATGTTGATTTATATCCTACTCATGCTTGCACTCAATGTTGGTTACTCTCAATGCATGTTTATGACTGTTGTCGCTCTCTAGTTGGTCGCTCCTCAATCTTTTTCTAGCCTTCACTTGTACTAAGCAGGAATCCTGCTTGTGCATCCACCTCCATCAACCCAATGTTGTTCCATATGAGTCCACCATACCTACCTATATGCGGTATTTACCTGTCGTTCCAAGTAAATATGCATGTGCCAAACTCTAAACCTTCAAATGATAATCTGTTTTGTATGCTTGAATAGCTCATGTAGCAACTAGGGCTGTCAATATCTTCCATGCTAGGTGGATTATTCCCATGATGAGTGGACTCCACTCATCATTCACGAGAAAATGGCTGGTAACCGGGATGCCCAGTTGATAACCCACAAGTATAGGGGATCGCAATAGTTTTCGAGAGTAGAGTATTCAACCCAAATTTATTGATTTGACACAAGGGGAGCCAAAGAATATTCTCAAGTATTAGAAACTGAGTGGTCAATTCAACAACACCTGAAAGACTTAATATCTGCAACAAAGTATTTAGTAGCAAAGTAATATGGAAGTAACGGTAACGGTGGCAAAAGTAACAGTAGTAGTTTTGTAGCAATCATAATAGTGGCAACGGATAAGTAACATAACAAAGATCAATATGTGAAAAGCTCATAGGCAATGGATCAATGATGGATAATTACATCGGATGCAATTCATCATGCAACAGTTATAACATAGGGTGACACAGAACTAGCTCCAGTTCATCAATGTAATGTAGGCATGTATTCTGAATATAGTCATACATGCTTATGGAAAATAACTTGCATGACATCTTTTGTCCTACCCTCCCGTGGCAGCGGGGTCCTATTGGAAACTAAGGGATATTAAGGCCTCCTTTTAAAAGAGTACCAGACCAAAGCATTAACACTTAGTGAATAAATAAACTCCTCAAACTACGGTCATCACTGGGAGTGGTCCCAATTATTGTCACTTCGGGGTTGCCGGATCATAAGACATAGTAGGTGACTAGTGACTTGCAAGATAGGATCAAGAACTCACATATATTCATGAAAACATAATAGGTCCAGATCTGAAATCATGGCACTCGGGCCCTAGTGACAAGCATTAAGCATAGCAAAGTCATAGTAACATCAATCTTAGAACATAATGGATACTAGGGATCAAACCCTAACAAAACTAACTCGATTACATGGTAAATCTCATCCAATCCATCACCGTCTAGCAAGCCTACGATGGGATTACTCACGCACGGCATTGAGCATCATGAAATTGGTGACGCAGGATGGTTGATGATGATGATGGCGACGAATTCCCCTCTTCGGAGCCCCGAACGGACTCCAGATCATCCCTCCCGAGGAAGATTCAGGCTTGACGGCGGCTCCGTATTGTAAAACGCGATGAATCCTTCTCTCTGATTTTTTCTCCCCGGAAGTGAATATATGGAGTTGGGGTTGAGGTCGGTGGAGGTCCAGGGGGCCCATGAGGCAGGGGGCGCGCCCCAGGGGGGCGCCCCGCACCCTCGTGGACAAGGTGTCGGCCCCCTTATGTTGATTGTTTCGCCAATATTTTTTATTAATTCCAAAACATGTCTCCGTGGATTTTTAGGTCATTCCGAGAACTTTTATTTCTGCACAAAAATAACACCATGGCAATTCGGCTGAAAACAATGTCTGTTCGGGTTAGTTCCATTCAAATCATGCAAGTTAGAGTCCAAAACAAGGGTAAAAGTGTTTGGAAAAGTAGATACGTTGGAGACGTATCAACTCCCCCAAGCTTAAACCTTTGCTTGTCCTAAAGCAATTCAGTTGACAAACTGAAAGTGATAAAGAAAAACTTTTACAAACTCTGTTTGATCTTGTTGTTGCAAATATGTAAAGCCAGCAATCAAGTTTTAAGCAAAGTTCATGAACTAACCATATTCACAATAACATTTAGGTCTCATGTTTACTCATATCAATATCAACTAGCGAGCAATAATAGTAAATCTCGGATGACAACACTTTCTCAAAACAATCATAATATGATATAACAAGATGGTATCTTGCTAGCCCTTTCTGAGTCTGGAAAACATAAATGCAAAGAACCCCTTAAGATCAAGGACTGACTAGACATTGTAATTCATGGTAAAAGAGATCCAGTCACAGTCATACTAAATGTAAATTAATAGCAATGCATGAAAATGATAGGGGTGCTCTCCAACTGGTGCTTTTTAATAAGAGGATCATGACTCAACATATAAGTAAATAGATAGGCCCTTCGCAGAGGGAAGCAGGGATTTGCAGAGGTGCAAGAGCTCGAGTTTTGAAACAGAGATAAATAATATTTTGAGTGGCATACTTTCATTGTCAACATAACAACAAAGAGATCTCGATATCTTCCATGCTACATACATTATAGGCGGTTCCCAAACAGAATGGTAAAGTTTATACCCCCTCACCACCAACGAGCATCAATCCATGGCTGGCCCGAAACAATGGGTGTCGTCCAACTAACAACAATCCTGGGGGAGTTTTGTTTGCCCAGTCTGAGGTACACATCCGGATGACCCGGCAGTAACAATCGCAGAGGTGCTCCCTTTATGCCCTAGCCGAACTAACGGGAACATAGGGCATAAGCACAGGAGCGAGGCAACCTAGCTTGGCCAAAACTTAAGTCATATCAATGCATATAATGGTGAAGAAAATGTACATATGCGAAAAAGGCACATATGTGCTGAGCTTGATGCTCGGAAAATAATAATAATAAGCTTCTGTACAAGAAGCCCCCAGGTATAGTTGACGTACATATTTGAGAATGTGTGCGTCATAGGTGTACCGTTTAGCTGCACGAGGACTTTGAAGGGTAAAAAAGAAAAGGTGAAAAGAGAGGAAAATAGATAATGGAAATAAAAGGGGGAAATGAGAAGAATGAAGAGTCCGGCGCTAGGTATAGAATCTTTGGAGTCTGGCCGCGTTCCATGGGTTTGGCTCCAGGCGATTGTCTGATGCATCACGCAGGTGGTACGCTCCTCCGATGAGGACTTCGTCAATGATGAAGGGGCCCTCCCACTGGGCTTGAGTTTGTCCTTTTTCTTCTCCGGCAAGCGTAGAACGAGTTCGCCAACATTATAAGTCCTGGCCCATACTGCTCTTCTTTGATATCTGTGGGCCTGTTGTTGATAAAATGCAGAACGGGCTTTTGCGACATCGCGCTCCTCCTCCAGGGCATCTAGGCTGTCCTGTCGATCAAGCTCGGCCTGTCTCTCTTCATACATGCGCACTCGAGGTGAGTCATGAATAATATCGCAGGGTAACACAGTCTCTGCGCCGTACATCATGAAAAAAGGTGTATATCCGGTACAACGATTGGGCGTGGTCCGTAGCCCCCAGAGTACAGAGTCAAGCTCCTCAACCCAGTGCATGTCTGATTCTTTGAAAGACCGCACTAATCTAGGTTTAATGTCGCTCATAATAAGACCATTGGCTCGTTCGACTTGACCGTTTGTTTGTGGGTGATAGATGGAGGCGTAATCAAGCTTAATGCCTAGATTGGCACACCACTTTTTCACCTCATCGGCTATGAAATTGGAGCCGTTATCGGTGATGATGCTATGTGGAACACTATAACGGTGCACAACACCGGATATGAAGTCTATCACTGGTCCGACTTCGGCCATTTTAACTGGTTTGGCCTCTATCCACTTAGTGAATTTATCCACCATAACCAATAGATACTTTTTCGTATGGCTTCCTCCTTTAAGAGGTCCGACCATATCAAGCCCCTAGACTGCGAAAGGCCAAGTGACGGGGATTATTTATAGAGCGGTGGGTGGCATGTGACTTTGGTTGGCAAAAAGCTGGCATCCGACGCAATGTTGGACAAGATCCTGTGCGTCTGCTCGGGCCATGGGCCAATAGAAACCTGTATGACAGGCCTTGCTTATGAGCTGGCATGAATTTCAGCCAAGAGCTGCCGCCCTTCTTCCTCGAAGATACATCTTTGTAGTACTCCAGTAGCGCTTTTCTTGTAGAGTTCTCCCTCGTGAACCTTGTAGGCTTTAGAGCGCTACACAATACAGCGCACCTCATTCTGATCCTCAGGGAGTTCTTGCCTATTAAGGTAGGCCAAGAAGGGTTTGGTCGACGGGGCAATGACTGCCATGATGAGATGGGCCGACGGTGTAATTTCAGTGGCTGAGCCCCCGATGATATCGGTGTGTTCAGATTCGGGGGTTATAGTCGGATCCAGATTGGTGTTGCCGCTCTCCCCTTGACACACTACGGATGGCTTGAAGAGCCTTTCCAAAAAGATGTTAGGTGGGACGGGGTCACGCTTGGCGCTGATGCGAGCGAGGATGTCCGCCGCTTGATTACTTTCTCGAGCCACATGATGAAACTCGAGCCCCTCGAACTGAGCCGACATTTTGAGAATGGCTTTACGGTAATCCACCATCTTCGGATCTTTGGCATCAAAATCTCCATTTATTTGAGATATTGAGAGGTTTGAATCCTCACGCACTTCTAGGCGTTCTATGCCCATGGAGATAGCCATCCGAAGACCATGCAACAAGGCCTCGTATTCGGCTGCATTGTTGGAGTCTGTGTACAATATCTGGAGTACGTACTGAACTGGGGGATGTTAGGACAACGCCTGCTCCTAATCCTGCTAACATTTTGGAGCTATCAAAGTGCATGACCCAGTTGGAATATGTGCCTTAGTCTTTAGGGAATTTGGCCTCTGTCCATTCGGCAACGAAGACGGCTAGTACTTGGGATTTAATGGCCCGACGCGGTTTGTATGTTATGTCGAATGGTAGGAGCTCAATGGCCCACTTGGCAATCCGGCTCGTGGTGTCACGGTTGTTTATTATGTCATTGAGTGGTACCTCGGAGGCCACCATTATTGAGCACTCTTGAAAGTAGTGTCGTAGCTTCCATTATGCCATGAAGACCGCGTACGCTATTTTTTGGTAATGAGGGTACCGGGATTTGCATAGTGTGAGGACAGTGGATACGTAGTATACCGGCTTTGGAAGCCGGAATTTGTGTTCGTCCTCTTCCAGTTCACGACGAGCACCACACTTAAGACATGGTGTGTGGTCGATATGTATAATAACATGGGTTCGCCGATATTTGGCGCGGCCAGGATTGGGTTGCTCGCTAAAAGAGCCTTTATGTCTTCCAGTCCGGCCGTTACCGCATCCATCCACTCAAAGTGATCGGTGCGTCGGAGAAGGCAATGCCTTTTCTCCTACTCCCGAGATAAAGCGGCTTAAAGCTGCCACACATCCGGATAGTTTTTGGACTTGTTTAAGGTCTGTTGGCGTGGCCAACTATGACAAAGCTCAAATTTTAGCCGGGTCCGCCTCAATTCCCCTATTGGAAATGATGAAGCCAGCAGTTTTCCAGCGGGAACACCGAAAACACACTTTTCCGGATTGAGTTTAATGTCATATGTACGGAGGTTGTCCAATGTAAGATGCAGATCGTCTATTAATGACTCGACGTGTCTAGTTTTGATGACTGCGTCATCCACATATGCTTCAACTGTCTTGCCGATTTGTTTCTCCATGCATGTTTGAATCATGCGTTGGTAGGTGGCGCCGTCGTTTTTTAGCCCAAAGGGCATAGTGTTGAAGCAAAAAGGCTCGTATGGGGTAATAAATGCTGTTGTGGCTTGATCGGATTCCTTCATCTTGATTTGATGGTATCCGGAGTATACGTCGAGGAAACACGGTGAGTCGTGTCCTGCGGTAGCGTTGATAATCTGATCGATGCAGGGGAGGGGGAAGGGATCCTTAGGGCAGGCCTTGTTGAGGTCTTTGAAATCGACACATAGGCGCCAGGAGTTATCCTTCTTTGGTACCATTACCAGGTTTTATAGCCGGTCCGGGTGTTTTTTTCTCTGATGAATCCGGCCTCGAGTAACTTGGCTAGCTCCTCCCACATAGCTTGTCGTTTGCTTGACCGGCTTATATCCCTTCAATATGTTTACGCTATTTTCGGCCAGCCTGCGTGGGATCCCTGGCATGTCAGAGTGCCAGGCGAATATGTCACAGTTTTTGCGTAGGAACACTCGAAGTGCGGCGTCGCCCGGGGGGTCCAGCTGTGCCCCGATGGATGCTATCTTCTTGGAGTCCGTTGAGTGGACTTGAAAGAGTGATAATACCATTGGGCCCGAGCATCTTGAGCTGGTTTAAAGGAGGTGGATTTGGGTCGTTTATCTAGGATCATGTCGTCCCTATCCACCACAGAGCGCAACGCTGTTAATTCTTTGATCGCGAGGTCTTCAGACAACGCCTTGAGGGCCAGGGCTGCGGTTTGTTTTCGGCGCGGAGTGCTATGTCCGGATCACTGGCAAGAGTGATAATACCATTGGGCCCGGGCATCTTGAGCTTCATGTACCTGTAATGGGGTATAGCTTGGAAGCTTGCAAATGCATCTCGCCCTAATACGACGTGATATCCACTATTGAAAGGGGCCACTTGAAAGGTTATCTCTTCTGACCGATAATTCTCCGGCGTGCCGAATACCACATCGAGTGTGATTTTTGCCGCACATCGTGCCTCCCAACTGGGAATGATTCTTTGGAAGGTCGTGCTACTTTGCTCAATGCGGCTCCTGTCTATTTCCATTTTGCTGAGAGTCTCCTCGTAAATGAGGTTTAGTCCACTGCCACCATCCATGAGAACTTTGGAAAGCTGAAAGCCGTCCACGATTATAGTAAGGACCAATGCAACTGGTGCCTGGACTGTGCTGAATTTTGGTTCATCGCTGGCATTGAAAGTTATGGCCGTGTCGTTCCAGGTGTTTATTGCTGAGACTTGGCAGACTTCGGTGAGGCTGCGGAGTGCCCTTTTGCGCCTATTGTTTGATGTGAAAGTCTCGAAGACCGTCAATACTCTGAAGTCGTCGTCTTCCGTGGGATGTTGCTCTGTGGTTTTTTTGTGAGGAGATCTTCGCCGCTCTTGGCCACTTGCCAGAGTGTCCAACATGCAATAAGGCTGTGGGTTGGTGTGGTATCGGTCGTTGTATGTATTTTGCATGGCCTATCAAGCCATCCCTCCAGAACGGTTCCGCACCCCATAATAGGCTTTGATTTTTTTACTATTGGCTCGGGCGGCCGACGAGGGTGCGTCCTTTTTGTCCGGATGAGGGGTTGAGTGGGAACCGGTGGCTCCCAAGAAGCTGCCTGAGTTTTCCAGGCGCTTTCCATTGCGTTGTACTTCTGTACTATGGTTGCCAGGTCAGCGAAGTGTAATACGCGACGGTGGTTAATGGCATTCAGGATTCCCACGTCCATTGTTGCAGAATAATGAGATCGCGTCTTCATCGCGGCAGTCTTTGATCTTGTCTTTGACAAGGAGGAATCTAGCCCAAAAGTGATGGACCGTTTCTTGAGACTGTTGTCGTATGTTCATAAGATCGCGTGTATCTAGGTGGGTGGGTGGATTTAAGTCCGAACCCTGACCAATTTGGGATCCGGAGTTTGAGAAACTTCCGAGCTTAACGGTTTGGAATCTGGGATATCAACCAATTTTTCAGGTCCACTGTCCGACTCTAGGTTCGGAATACGGGGCACATCTTTCTGCAGATGGGTATCCGATTCTTCGAGCTCAGAAATCTGAACATAGTTTGTCCTCAATATAGATGAAGAGTTGTTGTATTGCTCCTCCACTACCGCTATCTGATGGGTGCTCGGCGCAGATTCAATTTATCTCTGATCGGGTTTAAGCCCAATTCGATCATAGTCTGTGGTGACCCCCAAGGCGGCGATGCGATCAAGGAGTTCTTTTAAAGACAATAACTCCGTCCGATCCATCCGTTTGGAGTATTCGGAGTTGACGCGGAGGCGATTTTCGATGACCCGAGAAGTCATCATCGGCCCAACGGCCGAATGGTCAGTCATGGCGAAAGGAATCTACATATCCGAATCACCAAGCTTGCCATCCACGCAAAGGAGAGTCCCATCCTCACACGGGAAGAAGTCTTCTGTCTTCTATCTTCATAGCCCAACAGTCCGTCCCATGTTAATAGTCTGGCCGTCCGAGGACCTCTTAATCCAGGACTCCCTCAGTATCCCCCGAACCAGGCTTTAATGACGACGTGTCCGGCGTGCAGATTGTCTTCAACATTGCAAGGCGGGTTCCTTATCCGATTAATTCAAAGTACCTGACTTAAAGAGCAGTATTCGGGTTTTCATTTAATGTCGCGCTCATCGGCTTCTGCACCTTCAGGATTTCGGTTTCCACGTGTCAAGCGAATACGAGGGGTTGGAGCATTTTTGCACATACCACCCTGACCATGTAAGAAAGTTGTCTATTTAAAGAGATGGGGATCTTCAGATCCAATCCAGACCAAGCAAGGAATCCTCAGAGCTTGCCAGCAGAAACCACTCCAGCATGGCTAGCGCTCCCAGCTCTTCCTCCCGCCCCCACGGCCCCAAAAAAGGCGATTGGGAAAAGTGTTCTAAATCCCA
>NC_057804.1:515200952-515212365 GCF_018294505.1 Triticum aestivum
GCTTCCTTCAACGGTGGGGCGCAGGAGGAGAATTTCCCCAACCCATCCAGGGGGGAACGAGTATGCTTTGTTCCCTACTTGTTACGAGGTGTCGGATTTCCAATCCATACATTCCTCCGAGTGATTCTAGAGTATTATGGCCTCCAACTGCACAATTTCACTCCTGCCTCCATCCTGCACATTGCGGGTTATGTTGCTCTTGGTGAGCTATTCCTGGGTTGCGAGGCCCATTTTGAGTTATGGAAGAAACTATTTTGCCTCGTCTGTCGGTGTTCTGGGAACAGGGGTCCCCAGACTTGCCTGCCTGCGGCCCGCGATGTGGCTCCACCAGTGGCCTAGTATGACCCATCTTCGTCAACCAAGACCCTCGCGAGGGGCCAAGCCTCGCGGGGCGGACAACACAAGGCCTCCTTAGGAGCGGCCTCGCCAGGCAGGCTCGCGAGGGAGGCAGAGAGATCAACACAAGGGGTACCTTGCGAGGTTCCCGTGACGCAAGGCATGACGACCAAGGCCAGGTGGGCGCCAGCGCGCGCAGTGTCCTCGTTTCCCCTTTGGTGCTAAGGGGGCAAGCGCACGCGCAGAGTACCGAGGCATCAGGCAAAGGTTTCCATATAGGTTCAACAAGACCAAGACCAGCAGGACGGCAGAACGAAGGTCATCGTGGAGCCCAAGACAGCGTCACCACTAGCGCCTTTGACAGGCGAAGACCATTGTTAGTCAGGATAGCTTGTACTAGCTGTCCCCTTTCAAAATGGTCGTTGTTGGATCGTTTCCCGCTCAATATTTGGGAAGAGGACCAGGGCGTCTATAAATAGGGCAAGCCACCACAGTAGAGAGGACAGATTCAGATCAACCTCACCCACACAAGGTCACCAAGCACAAGAACACCTCTCCTCGCGAGGCTGTTCTTCCCTTGTACTGTTGATCATCATCCCAAGAGGCAATCCACCACCACCATATAGGAGTAGGGTATTACACCACAATGGTGGCCCGAACCTGTATAAATCTTGTGTCCCTTGTGCTGTGTGTTGATCGAGCTAGCTTAGAGATCGCGGCGAGGTTGAGGGCGTGTTTCGGTAGGAAGAAATCTTTGTGCGCACACCAGTGTTCGAACCTCATGGGGTTTGCCAGAACCCAATATCCGACATTTGGTGCGTCAGGTAGGGGTGTGCCAGAGCTCTTCCTTCCGTCGACCCGCTCTCCACCAACACCGTGCTTCGCCCTCATGGCGGACATCGTGCTTCCGGCTCCGGCGGCCAGCGCCAGCGCTAGGGCGAGGGGGCTCCGATCCTTGGCCTCCACCTTACGGCAGGTGCAGTGGCCGCACAAGTTCAAGCCACAGACGTCGCCGCGCTACGACGGCGCGGCGGACCAACAAGTTTTCTGGCTGGCATAGGAGGAAGCCGTCCTCAAGGCTGGGGGCGACGACAAGGTCATGGCCAACTGGCTTCCCATGGACCTCACTGGCGTCCCCCGCGCTTGTCTGCTCAACCTGCCGACGTCTTCTGTGGCCTCCTGGGGAGAACTGCGCGACCTCTACCTCGCCCACTATGCAGCGCCGGCGCCCCCGGTCGTCGCAGCTCTCCTGGGCGGCTCGCAGGTGCCACCTTTAGACCGCCACACCAAGCCGTTCTTTCGCTAGATCAGCGTCGTCCTCACGCGGCAAGGAGCACCCCAGGTTGGGTGGCGCCCAAGGTCGATCTGACCTTCAACTCAAAAGATCACCCCGTCAACACCGCCTGCTCGGGTGTGCTCCCGATGCTCTGCACGCCCACCATCTGCCAGGTGGCCGTCACCAAAACCCACATCAACGGTGGTGCCGGCCTCAATGTGCTCTCGGTCGAGGCCTTCAGCCTCCTCTATGTACCGCTGGAGCGGCTGCGACCCAGCAAGCCCTTCTCAGGCGTTGGAGGTGGTTCCTCCAATTCCCTGGGGCAGATCTGCCTTCCCGTGACCTTCGGCACCCACGACAACTACCGCACGGAGCTGGTCGACTTCGACATCGCCCACAATGGCCTCCCGTACAATGCCATCCTCGGGTACCCTTTCTTGGCTCAGTTCATGGCGGCAACCCATCCGGCCTACAACCTCATGAAGATGCCCGGGAGCGGCGGCGTCCTCACCATAGCTGGAGATACCAAGGAGGCTCTGCTAGCGCTCAAGCTGGTCCTCAAGGCTGCCGCGGCAGCGCAGCCTGCCGGTGCGGGCGCCTCCAAGGGTAAGGAGGCTGCACTGACCAAAAAGAAGTAGTTGTTCACTCAAGATAAGGTAGAGACCAAGCAGGTGCCAGTTGAGGAAGACGGGTCATCGGGAGCCACCTTCACCATAGGTGCCAACCTCGACCCCGACCAAGAGAAGGCGTTGGTAAAGTTCTTGCACTCGAACAAGGAGGTGTTCGCATGGGAACCCAAGCAGCTAGCGGGAGTCCCAAGGGAGGTGATTGAGCATCACCTAAATGTGCGCCCCAATGTACACCCCCGTGAAGCAGAAAGTGAGGCGGCAATCCATAGAGAAGCAGGCCTTCATCGTCCAAGAAACCGGCAAGCTAGAGGCATCAGGTGTTATTCGCGAGGTTCGCCACCCCAAGTGGTTGGCAAACCACGTTGTCATGCCAAAAATGGGAGGAAAGGAGCGCATGTGCGTCGACTTCACCAACCTCAACAAGGCCTTCCCTCAGGATCTGTTCCCGCTTCCCCGCATCGACCAGATCGTCGACTCCACCGCTGAGTGCGACCTGCTGTGTTTCCTGGATGCGTTTTCGGGTTGTCACCAAGATGTGGAGAAGACAGCCTTCCTGACCCCATGTGGAGTGTACTGCTACACTCGCATGCCGTTCGGATTGCGCAACGCGGGCGCGACCTTCCAATGGCTGATGCACATTGCCATGGGCCGGCAGCTCGGAAAAAACGCCGAGGCTTACGTCAACGACATTGTGGTGAAATATCGGGAGGCAAGGACCTTGATCCAGGACCTGGAGGAGACCTTCGCAAGCCTCTGCCAGGTGGACCTACGACTCAACCCAGAGAAGTGCGTGTTCGGCGTCCCTTCTGGGAAGCTGCTGGGCTTCCTCGTGTCCCACAAGGGGATCGAGGCCAACCCGGAGAAGGTCAAGGCAATCGAAGACATGAGTCCACCGCAAACCCTCAATGAAATGCAGAAGCTCGCCGGTCGCGTAACTGTGTTAGGACGCTTCATCTCCAAGCTGGGGGAGTGCACCCTGCCATTCTTCAAGCTGATGAAGAAGAAGGGCCCATTTGAGTGGACACAGGAAGCAGACCAAGCGTTTCAAGACCTCAAGAAATATCTGACCAGCCCTCCCGTGATGGTGGCGCCACACCCTCTCGAGTCTCTGGTGCTCTACCTTGCCGCCACTCCCTACTCCGCCAGCACAGCCCTGGTGGCGGTTTGGGAGGAATGGCAGGCTAAGGCCGCGTCATGCCCAGCCGCGGCCTCAGCCGGGGCGCCACAAGACTAGGAAAGCCTCGCGAGGACCACGACAATGGCAGCAGGGGATCAAGCTCAGCAGGAAGACGCCCCCAGGGCTGAAGTGGCCGCACCAAGCAACGAGGCACTGGGGGCTCCATTGTCTCAGGAAGCACCTAAACCCCCGGAAGACACAGGCCACGTCAGCGTGCCCACCCTCGTCAAGACTCCGGTGTACTTCGTCAGCACGGTGCTGCAGGATGCAAGGGCGTGGTACCCCATGGCTCAGAAGCTCTTGCTCACGCTCTTGGTGGCCTCACGTAAGCTACAACACTACTTTCAAGGTCACCCCATCAAGGTCATCTCGGCCTACCCATTGGAAAGGGTACTCAGGAGCCCCAACTCCGCTAGAAGGGTCGCCGAATGGAACATCGAGCTGCAGGGGTTTCAGTTGGAGTTCAACACAACCAGGGTCATCAAGGGAGCCGCGCTTGCTGATTTCATGGCTGAATGGACGGAAGCACCAGGGCTCAAGGCGGGCGAGGATTGGTATCTCTCCCCAGGAATTGAGGCACCAGATGGCTGGTTCATGTACTTCGATGGTGCATTTTCGCGGCAGGGCGCGGGGGCTGGTGCAGTGCTTATATCCCCCACTCAGGACAAGCTCTACTATGTTGTATAGCTCTGTTTCTAGAAGGGCGAGAAGGTCTCCAACAACATAGTAGAATATGAGGGCCTCATAGCAGGCCTGAAGGCTGTGACAACACCGGGAGTGAAGCGCCTCGTCATCAAGGGCGATTCATAGCTCCTCGTCAACTTCGCCAACAAGGTGTATGAGCCGAAAGACGAGCACATGGAGGCATATCTTGCAGAAGTACGCAAGATGGAGAAGCAGTTCTGGGGACTGGAGTTGCAGCACATGCCCCGCGGCACCAACCAAGAGGTTGATGACATCGCCAGGAGGGTGTCCAGACGGCTGCCTCAGGAGCCTAGCGTTTTCGAGGAACGACTCTTCAAGCCATCGGTGGCACCATCACTTTCAAGCACGGCACAACCTCGGGAAGAACTCCCTCAGCCACCTGCCACAGGAGCCCCAGCCTGTGGCCCGACCTTTGGAGTGCGCCTACTCTTGGCGCTGGAGCCTCGGGAGGGATGCTAGACCATGGAATTCAAGGAATACCTGACGCAAGGGACGCTGCCGGAAAAGAAGGAGGATGCGGAAAGCGTGGCCCAGCAGGCCACGGCCTACTGCATCCAAGACGGTGAGTTATACCGAAAGTGGCCGAATGACGTTTCCCTACATTGCATGTGAAGAAGGCCTAGTGACTGTGAAGCTCGCCACCCGTGACAAACTCACGTAGTAATGAGTGGGGTTGTACACGCCCCGGAGTCTTAGGAGTGCCGCCCTTGGGCCTCGGGGGCTCCCTCCCACGCCCAGTGGCAGCACTTAGCTCTGCGCTGGTGAGAACACATCAAAGACTAGACTAGGTGCTAGATGCGGCTTTTCATTTGCTTTCTATAGTTGGCTCGCTCTTCCTTCTTTGAACTTTGATTGAAGTTGCTTCTGATGTTCTTTGCCGGTCCTGTTCAACCACTTCCTACCTCTGTTTTTGACGTTTAGCTCTTTGTCTGACTTGCTCTCTCTCACAAGCCTCGCGAGGGGGCTGTGCGGGTGCTCTCGCGAGCCTCTTTCTTCTATTTTTCACAAGGCTCTCTCGCTCGAGTTCGCAGCGGGAGCACCCCTCTCAGTCTGTGCCCCTCGGGCATCGCGACACGAAGTGCCTGGCCATGGCAGGCAGCCCTTGCGACCAAGGTTCGGAAAATGATGGTCTCTCAATGAGTTTTTTGCAGCTCTTAAGGTGCCCGGCGAGGCCTGAAGCAGGCACATCGCGAGGTGGAAACTACTTCAAACATGGCAAGCTAAGTTGTTCCTACACGCAGACACTTAACAACGACGCCATGACACATCACAGGAACAATAAATGCAGCATGTTAACTAGGGAATCATAGTTTGTTGCACGCCCCCACGAGGCACCATACTTGTCTCTCTCGATGCAGGAAAGAAGGAAAACAAAACAAAAGCAACACGCGCCTCGCAGCAGCTCGTGAGGAGGGATCCACGGCGTCCTCTTGAGCTCAGCCAGACTCAGCCTCGCACTTCACAGAAGCGTGGTGACGGGAAAACCCGCTGCCGCCCTCGAGGCGGGCACCGCGGCGTGGCGGTTGATCGTAGCTGCCGCTGGAGGAGCTGCCACCCGAGGAAGAGCCGCCGTAGCTTGACGAGCCGTGGTTGCCATCAGGAGCAGGTTCACCTTCACCATCATCACGACCATCGCTAAGAACGAGAACCTCATTGCCGTCGTTGTCTTCAGGGCAGCACCCAACGCGGCGGCCATCTTCTCCAAACACCCTCACGTAGAGGGTTGCGTCGCCATCATACTTGAAGTGGAGGGTGCACCGCCTTCCCGGACCGCGCGTGCAGGCGAACGTCTGCCATCCTCGGGCTAGGGTTGTCTTGCCAGCGACGGAGACTTCCACCGTGACCCAGGAGGCCCTACTGCAGCAGCCATCCGCTTGGAACCAGAGCCCGCCTGGGCCAGCGGCCGACAGCTTGCCGACGAAGGAGTGAGGGAGCTGAAGCCAGTTGCTGGCCAGGTTATCCGACCACTCGACGAACTCAAGTAGCACCTCCGCCGAGTGGAAGCGTGGCCGGGGAGGCTGCGCACCCACAACACGCCTTCCCCCACCAACCAGACTGCCTCAACATGGGCAGCCACCACCACGTGAAGGGCCACCGCCACGGCCGTGGAGAGCCACGGCAGGGGTCGCAGCATGCTTGCGAGGGCGACCGCATCCACGCTTGGGCGGAGGAGAGCCAGGACCTTGCTGGCGAGCCTTCCCCTTCTCCGCGGCCGAAAACCCCTTCGTGGGCGCCATGGGGGTGCTGGAAGCAACAGGAGCGAGGAAGAAGAAGTGAGCGGAATGGGAAGAGATGGGCAACGGGGGCTCTCCCCCTCCCCATTTATCGCCCAAGGGAGGCCAACGTCGACCTCCACGATCGCAGGTAATGATGACCCTTTTTGCATGAAGTAGGGACTCGTCAAATTGAGAAGTTGCCGAGGCAGCGTGGGGAAGCGGAGAGGCCCACGTCCAATCAGTCGCCACGCGTTGACTAAGGCTGTAGGCTGTTGGGGCCTACGGTGCTCCGCACTTGCCCTTTGGCTTCGTCGCTAAGCCAAGTCCGAGCACGCCTTGGGCCCGTGGTCTACTGTCGATGTTCTGGGAACGGGGGTCCATAGACTTGCCAGCCTGCGGCCCGTGGCGTGGCTCCACCAGTGGCCCAGTACGGCCAATCTTCGTCAATGAAGACCCTCACGAGGGGCCAAGCCTCGCGGGGAAAATGACACAATGCCTCCACAGGAGCAGCCTCACCATGCAGGCTCGCAAGGGAGGCGGAGAGATCAAGGCAAGGGGTACCTCGCGAGGTTCCCGTGACGCAAGCCATGACGACCAAGGCCAGGCGGGCGCCAGCGCGCGTAGTGTCCTCGTTTCCCCTTTGGTGCTAAGGGGGCAAGCACAGGCGCGGAGTACTGAGGCATCAGGCAAAGGTTTCCATATCGGTGCAACAAGACCAAGACCAGCAGGACGGCAGGACGAAGGTCATTGTGGAGCCCAAGACGGCGTCACCACCAGTGCCTTTGACAGGCAAAGACTACCTTTAGTCAGGATAGCTTGTACTAGCTGTCCCCTTTCAAAATGGCCGTTGTTGGATCCCTTCCCGCTCAATATTTGGGAAGAGGACCAGGGCCTCTATAAATATGGCCAGCCACCACAGTAGAGAGGACAGATTCAGATCACCCTCACCCACACAAGGTCGCCAAGCACAAGAACACCTCTCCTCGCAAGGCTATTCTTCCCTTGTACTATTCATCATCAGCCCAAGAGGCAATCCACCACCACCACACAGGAGTAGGGTATTACACCACAACGGTGGCCCGAACCTATATAAATCTTGTGTCTCGTGTGCTGTGTGTTGATCGAGCTAGCTTAGAGATTGCGGCGAGGTTGAGGGCGTGTTTCGGTAGGAAGAAATCTTCGTGCGCACCCCAGAGTTCGAACCTATTCTATCGGAACCCGATATCCTACATCTTCCCTCGTAATCAAGAGGGATCAATATTTCAAGTGGGCGGCGCCGAGGTATGCCGCATCGCCCGTTCCGGATACCTGTCCAGCACGCCAAAGAGTGGCCTTCCGAATGGTTCTATATTGAGGATGTCTCCTTTCCCGACCTAGTCCGAAGGGGCCTTCTCGAATTTTCAAGTGCTCCGCTGAAGAACGCCTCAGCTGGCGCCCCCGATGTCAGTGTCAAAACCGGCAGATCTCGGGTAGGGGGTCCCGAACTGTGCGTCTAAGGCTAATGGTAATAGGAGGCGGGGGACACAATGTTTACCCAAGTTCAGGCCCTCTCTATGGAGGTAATACCCTACTTTCTACTTGATTGATCTTGATGAATTTGAGTATTACAAGAGTTGATCTACCACGAGATCGTAATGGCTAAACCTAGAAGTCTAGCCTATGAGATTATGATTATTGTCCAACAGACTAAACCCTCCGGTTTATATAGATACCGGAGCGGGCTAGGGTTACACAAAATCGGTTACAGAGAAAGGAATCTACATATCCGAATCGCCAAGCTTGCCATCAACGCAAAGGAGAGTCCCATCCGGACATGGTACGCTGTCTTCTACCTTGTATCTTCATAGCCCAACAATCCGGCCCACGTATATAGTCCGGCTGTCCGAGGACCCCTTAATCCAGGAATCCCTCAGTAGTCCCCGAACCAGGCTTCAACGATGATGAGTCTGGCGTGCAGATTGTCTTCGGTATTGCAAGGCAGGTTTCTTCTCCGAATACTTCAAAGTACCTGACTTAAAGAGGAGTGTCCGGATTTCCATTTAATGACGCGCTCATCGACTTCTGCACCTTCAAGATTCCAGCTTCCATGTGTCGAGCGAATACGACAGGTCGGGGCATTTTTACTTTTACCACCCTGACCATGTGAGAAGATTGTCTATTAAAGAGACGGGGATCTTCAAATCTAATCCACAGCATCTCCCCCAAACGATGAATCCTTCGAGCTTGCTCGCAGAAACCACTCCAACATGGCTAGCGCTCCCAGCTCTTCCTCCCGCCCTCATGGCCCCAAACAGGGTGATTGGGAAAAGTGTTCTGTATCCCATGACCAACTGGTGAAGCTGTGCTACCTCTTGAGCAATGTGTTGGTTTCCCCTTGAAGAGGAAATGGTGATGCAGCAAAGTAACGTAAGTATTTCCCTCATTTTTTGAGAACCAAGGTATCAATCCAGTAGGAGGCTCCATAGAAGTTCCTCGTACCTACACAAACAAACAAGAACCTCGCAACCAACGCGATAAAGGGGTTGTCAATCCCTTCACGGTAACTTGCGAAAGTGAGATCTGATAGAGGTAATATGATAAGATAAATATTTTTGGTATTTTATGATATAGATTGGAAAGTAAAGATGCAAATAAAAGTAGATCGGAAACTTATATGATAAAAGATAGACCCGGGGGCCATAGGTTTCACTAGTGGCTTCTCTCAAAATAGCATAATTATTACGGTGGGTGAACAAATTACTGTCCAGCAATTGATAGAAAAGTGCATAGTTATGAGAATATCTAGGCATGATCATGTATATAGGCATCACGTCCACAACAAGTAGATCGAAACGATTCTGCATCTACTACTATTACTTCACACATCGACCGACTCCTGCCTGCATCTAGAGTATTAAGTTCATGAAGAATAGAGTAACGCATTCAGAAAGATGTGTAGAGGGATAAACTCAAGCAATATGATATAAACCCCATCTTTTGATCCTCGATGGCAACAATACAATACGTGCCTTGCTGCCCCTGCTGTCACTGGGAAAGGACACCGCAAGATTGAACCCAAAGCTAAGCACTTCTCCCATTGCAAGAAAGATCAATCTAGTAGGCCAAACCAAACTGATAATTCGAAGAGACTTGCAAAGATAACCAATCATATATAAAAGAATTCAGAGGAGATTCAAATATTTCTCATAGATGAACTTGATCATAAACCCACAATTCATCAGATCTCGACAAACACACCGCAAAAAGAGTTACATCGAATAGATCTCCAAGGAGATCGAGGAGAACTTTGTATTGAGATTCAAAGAAAGAGAAGAAGCCATCTAGCTAATAACTATGGAACCGAAGGTCTGTGGTAAACTACTCACAACTCATCAGAGAGCCCTTGGAGATGATGTAGAGGCCCTCTATGGTTGATTCTCCCTCCGGCGGAGCGCGGACGTTGGCTCCAAGATGGGATCTCGTGGATACAGAAGGTTGCGGCGGTGGAAATAGTTTTTCATGGTGCTCCTGGATGTTTTCAGGGTATGGAGGTATATATAGGCGAAGGAGGTAGGTCAGGGGAGCCACGAGGGGCCCATGAGCGTGGGGGCATGCCCACCCCCATAGGGCGCGCCCTCTTGCCTCGTGGCCGCCTTGGCTGCTTCTTGACATCCACTCCCAGTTTCATGGATTGCGTTTGTTCCAAAAAGATCGCTCCCGAAGGTTTCATTCTGTTTGGACTCCATTTGATATTCCTTTTCTTCGAAACACTGGAAGAGGCAAAGAAAGAGCAATTCAGGCTGGGCCTCCTGTTAGTAGGTTAGTCCCTAAAACTATATAAAAGTGCAAAGTAAAGCCCATAAACATCCAAAACGGGTAATATAATAGCATGGAACAATAAAAAATTATAGATACGTTGGAGACGTATCAAGCTGCAGACCCAGGGATTTCTTCCCCCCGTAGATCTAGTCCCTGTTCGAGCCGGACTGGCCTCCTTCGACGGTGGGGAGCAGGCGGAGAAGTTCCCCAACACATCCAGGGGGGAATGAGTATGCTTTGTTCCCTACTTGCTGAGAGGCGTCGGATTTCCAATCCATCCGTTCCTCCGAGGGCTTCTGGAGTACTATGGCCTCCAACTGCACAACTTCACACTTGCCTCCATCATGCTTATTGCGGGCTATATCGCTCTTTGCGAGCTATTTTTGGGTTGCGAGGCTCATTTTGAGTTATGGAAGAAGCTGTTTTGCCTCGTCCCTCGTAATCAAGAGGGATCAATATTCCAGGTGGGCGGAGCCGAGATATGGCGCATTGCCGGGACCGGATACCTATCCAGCATGCCGAAGAAGGCATCCGAAGAATGGCCTTCCGAATGGTTCTATGTTGAGGACCTCTCCCTTCCCGACCCAATCCAAAGGGGTCTTGCTGAATTTTCAAGTGCTCCATTGAAGAAGCGTTTCAGCTGGCGTCCTCGGACTCCCAGGGACGAAGATAGCACAGAAGTCCACCAATTGATGAGCAAGATAAAGACGCTCGCTCAATCCGGATTGTCAATAGTCGAGGTTATGCACTACAAAAAATGACACATCCATGACATTTTGGGCCGAACGAAAAAAAAAATCTGCCATACATATGACTCTTCTATGATGATAATTGTGACAAAACCCGGTATCATCATATATGTGGTGGGCTCCTACTTCTATGAAAAAAATCATGACAGAAAATGGGCTTTTCGTCCTGGGCGGGCCGGAGACGCAATTGCATGACATTCTTTGGGCCGTCCATGACGGAAAAAAGCGTGGTAGAAGCGAGGGCGAGGAAAATTTCGGGGAGTTCACGGTTACGGTGGACGTCGGGGGCCGAGCGATGCGCGTTTCTCTCGTACACGTACGCGCGTGTGTGCGAGGCATTGGCTCTAACTGAACCCGAGCGAGGCATTGGGCTCTAATTGAACCCGAGCGATTGCACTGCAGGCTACGCGTTACTGAACCCGAGCGATCGATCGATTGCTGTTAACTGAACCCGATCGAGCGATTCCTTCGCTACCGCTGCTAACTGAAGCCGATCGATGCTGCCTCTTGGATGAACAGTGAGCCCC
>NC_057804.1:515926877-515927466 GCF_018294505.1 Triticum aestivum
GCCGCCGACCCCCCGCACCCTCGATTCCCCTACTCAACCGCCGCCGCCGACCCCCCGCACCCCGCGCACCGTCTTATAAAAAAATTAGTATCAAACAGCTTTTTAAATGCTACTGTCTTATAAAAAAAATATTACTGTTATTATTTAAACAAGTTTGAACATATTTAAACATAAATAAGTATCAAACAGCTTTTTAAATGCTAAAAAATTTTGTGGAGCCTGGGAGTCGAACCCAGGACCTCATGGTGTGAGAACTGGCTGCTGACCAGTCGAGCTAGTAGAGTGGGCTTGACATAGATGGGTTCTGGTACTACATAACCTTTTGGCTCGAGCTGAAATAAAAAAAAATACTAATGGCGCACCACGGTGAGGTGCGCCATTAGTATGGACATGCTAATGGCGCACCACGGTGAGGTGCGCCATTAGTATTGTGGCCCCCCTTCGCCCGATCCCCCTTCGCCCGATCCCCCTCGCCAGTTCTCTCCCTCTCGATCCACCGCCGCCGCCGCCGCTGCCCTCGCCCTCGCCCTCGCCCTCGCCCTCTCCCTCCCTTGCCCTCTCCCTCCCTCGCCCTCTCCTCGCCCTCTCC